>NW_028276727.1:0-61803 GCF_052056855.1 Sturnus vulgaris | reverse complement strand
TATTCCTAACAGCAGAAGCAGCAGAGGCACAAACTGCATGACGAGAAGGGACAACGTAGAACACGTCTCTGTCCTGGCACATTTTCGTGTGCGATACTTCCCTCCGGGTCTTCGGGCCTTGCGAAGCTCTGTGTACTGCGAGCGCTGCTACTCGCAGCTGAGAAGGACCGTGGAGCTAGCGGCGAATTCGGAGAGCTCTTCGCTGCACTGCGCCGCTCGCAAGCGGCTTCGTTCTTCGCCTTCTGCCGTCCGGCGAGAGCTGAACTCCAGCGGTCAGTTGCAGCTCTGCCCAACAGCGTGTTCTCAGTTCTGCGGGCAAGCACGCCCTCTTGCCTTGGCCCCGAGAGCAAAGTCCCGAGCGAGCACTCGACTCAGTGCAATGCACCCGGAAGGACGCTCTCGCTCGCCTTTCAAGGAGCGATTCCTAACAGCAGAAGCAGCAGAGGCACAAACTGCATGACGAGAAGGGACAACGTAGAACACGTCTCTGTCCTGGCACATTTTCGTGTGCGATACTTCCCTCCGGGTCTTCGGGCCTTGCGAAGCTCTGTGTACTGCGAGCGCTGCTACTCGCAGCTGAGAAGGACCGTGGAGCTAGCGGCGAATTCGGAGAGCTCTTCGCTGCACTGCGCCGCTCGCAAGCGGCTTCGTTCTTCGCCTTCTGCCGTCCGGCGAGAGCTGAACTCCAGCGGTCAGTTGCAGCTCTGCCCAACAGCGTGTTCTCAGTTCTGCGGGCAAGCACGCCCTCTTGCCTTGGCCCCGAGTGCAAAGCCCCGAGCGAGCACTCGACTCAGTGCAATGCACCCAGAAGGGACGCTCTCGCTCGCCTTTCAAGGAGCGATTCCCAACAGCAGAAGCAGCAGAGGCACAAACTGCATGACGAGAAGGGACAACGTAGAACACGTCTCTGTCCTGGCACATTTTCGTGTGCGATACTTCCCTCCGGGTCTTCGGGCCTTGCGAAGCTCTGTGTACTGCGAGCGCTGCTACTCGCAGCTGAGAAGGACCGTGGAGCTAGCGGCGAATTCGGAGAGCTCTTCGCTGCACTGCGCCGCTCGCAAGCGGCTTCGTTCTTCGCCTTCTGCCGTCCGGCGAGAGCTGAACTCCAGCGGTCAGGTGCAGCTCTGCCCAACAGCGTGTTCTCAGTTCTGCGGGCAAGCACGCCCTCTTGCCTTGGCCCCGAGAGCAAAGTCCCGAGCGAGCACTCGACTCAGTGCAATGCACCCGGAAGGACGCTCTCGCTCGTCTTTCAAGGAGCGATTCCTAACAGCAGAAGCAGCAGAGGCACAAACTGCATGACGAGAAGGGACAACGTAGAACACGTCTCTGTCCTGGCACATTTTCGTGTGCGATACTTCCCTCCGGGTCTTCGGGCCTTGCGAAGCTCTGTGTACTGCGAGCGCTGCTACTCGCAGCTGAGAAGGACCGTGGAGCTAGCGGCGAATTCGGAGAGCTCTTCGCTGCACTGCGCCGCTCGCAAGCGGCTTCGTTCTTCGCCTTCTGCCGTCCGGCGAGAGCTGAACTCCAGCGGTCAGTTGCAGCTCTGCCCAACAGCGTGTTCTCAGTTCTGCGGGCAAGCACGCCCTCTTGCCTTGGCCCCGAGAGCAAAGTCCCGAGCGAGCACTCGACTCGGTGCAATGCACCCAGAAGGGACGCTCTCGCTCGTCTTTCAAGGAGCGATACCCAACAGCAGAAGCAGCAGAGGCACAAACTGCATGACGAGAAGGGACAACGTAGAACACGTCTCTGTCCTGGCACATTTTCGTGTGCGATACTTCCCTCCGGGTCTTCGGGCCTTGCGAAGCTCTGTGTACTGCGAGCGCTGCTACTCGCAGCTGAGAAGGACCGTGGAGCTAGCGGCGAATTCGGAGAGCTCTTCGCTGCACTGCGCCGCTCGCAAGCGGCTTCGTTCTTCGCCTTCTGCCGTCCGGCGAGAGCTGAACTCCAGCGGTCAGTTGCAGCTCTGCCCAACAGCGTGTTCTCAGTTCTGCGGGCAAGCACGCCCTCTTGCCTTGGCCCCGAGAGCAAAGTCCCGAGCGAGCACTCGACTCGGTGCAATGCACCCGGAAGGACGCTCTCGCTCGCCTTTCAAGGAGCGATTCCTAACAGCAGAAGCAGCAGAGGCACAAACTGCATGACGAGAAGGGACAACGTAGAACACGTCTCTGTCCTGGCACATTTTCGTGTGCGATACTTCCCTCCGGGTCTTCGGGCCTTGCGAAGCTCTGTGTACTGCGAGCGCTGCTACTCGCAGCTGAGAAGGACCGTGGAGCTAGCGGCGAATTCGGAGAGCTCTTCGCTGCACTGCGCCGCTCGCAAGCGGCTTCGTTCTTCGCCTTCTGCCGTCCGGCGAGAGCTGAACTCCAGCGGTCAGTTGCAGCTCTGCCCAACAGCGTGTTCTCAGTTCTGCGGGCAAGCACGCCCTCTTGCCTTGGCCCCGAGAGCAAAGTCCCGAGCGAGCACTCGACTCAGTGCAATGCACCCGGAAGGGACGCTCTCGCTCGCCTTTCAAGGAGCGATACCCAACAGCAGAAGCAGCAGAGGCACAAACTGCATGACGAGAAGGGACAACGTAGAACACGTCTCTGTCCTGGCACATTTTCGTGTGCGATACTTCCCTCCGGGTCTTCGGGCCTTGCGAAGCTCTGTGTACTGCGAGCGCTGCTACTCGCAGCTGAGAAGGACCGTGGAGCTAGCGGCGAATTCGGAGAGCTCTTCGCTGCACTGCGCCGCTCGCAAGCGGCTTCGTTCTTCGCCTTCTGCCGTCCGGCGAGAGCTGAACTCCAGCGGTCAGTTGCAGCTCTGCCCAACAGCGTGTTCTCAGTTCTGCGGGCAAGCACGCCCTCTTGCCTTGGCCCCGAGAGCAAAGTCCCGAGCGAGCACTCGACTCAGTGCAATGCACCCGGAAGGACGCTCTCGCTCGCCTTTCAAGGAGCGATTCCTAACAGCAGAAGCAGCAGAGGCACAAACTGCATGACGAGAAGGGACAACGTAGAACACGTCTCTGTCCTGGCACATTTTCGTGTGCGATACTTCCCTCCGGGTCTTCGGGCCTTGCGAAGCTCTGTGTACTGCGAGCGCTGCTACTCGCAGCTGAGAAGGACCGTGGAGCTAGCGGCGAATTCGGAGAGCTCTTCGCTGCACTGCGCCTCTCGCAAGCGGCTTCGTTCTTCGCCTTCTGCCGTCCGGCGAGAGCTGAACTCCAGCGGTCAGTTGCAGCTCTGCCCAACAGCGTGTTCTCAGTTCTGCGGGCAAGCACGCCCTCTTGCCTTGGCCCCGAGAGCAAAGTCCCGAGCGAGCACTCGACTCAGTGCAATGCACCCGGAAGGGACGCTCTCGCTCGCCTTTCAAGGAGCGATACCCAACAGCAGAAGCAGCAGAGGCACAAACTGCATGACGAGAAGGGACAACGTAGAACACGTCTCTGTCCTGGCACATTTTCGTGTGCGATACTTCCCTCCGGGTCTTCGGGCCTTGCGAAGCTCTGTGTACTGCGAGCGCTGCTACTCGCAGCTGAGAAGGACCGTGGAGCTAGCGGCGAATTCGGAGAGCTCTTCGCTGCACTGCGCCGCTCGCAAGCGGCTTCGTTCTTCGCCTTCTGCCGTCCGGCGAGAGCTGAACTCCAGCGGTCAGTTGCAGCTCTGCCCAACAGCGTGTTCTCAGTTCTGCGGGCAAGCACGCCCTCTTGCCTTGGCCCCGAGAGCAAAGTCCCGAGCGAGCACTCGACTCAGTGCAATGCACCCGGAAGGACGCTCTCGCTCGCCTTTCAAGGAGCGATTCCTAACAGCAGAAGCAGCAGAGGCACAAACTGCATGACGAGAAGGGACAACGTAGAACACGTCTCTGTCCTGGCACATTTTCGTGTGCGATACTTCCCTCCGGGTCTTCGGGCCTTGCGAAGCTCTGTGTACTGCGAGCGCTGCTACTCGCAGCTGAGAAGGACCGTGGAGCTAGCGGCGAATTCGGAGAGCTCTTCGCTGCACTGCGCCGCTCGCAAGCGGCTTCGTTCTTCGCCTTCTGCCGTCCGGCGAGAGCTGAACTCCAGCGGTCAGTTGCAGCTCTGCCCAACAGCGTGTTCTCAGTTCTGCGGGCAAGCACGCCCTCTTGCCTTGGCCCCGAGAGCAAAGTCCCGAGCGAGCACTCGACTCAGTGCAATGCACCCGGAAGGACGCTCTCGCTCGCCTTTCAAGGAGCGATTCCCAACAGCAGAAGCAGCAGAGGCACAAACTGCATGACGAGAAGGGACAACGTAGAACACGTCTCTGTCCTGGCACATTTTCGTGTGCGATACTTCCCTCCGGGTCTTCGGGCCTTGCGAAGCTCTGTGTACTGCGAGCGCTGCTACTCGCAGCTGAGAAGGACCGTGGAGCTAGCGGCGAATTCGGAGAGCTCTTCGCTGCACTGCGCCGCTCGCAAGCGGCTTCGTTCTTCGCCTTCTGCCGTCCGGCGAGAGCTGAACTCCAGCGGTCAGTTGCAGCTCTGCCCAACAGCGTGTTCTCAGTTCTGCGGGCAAGCACGCCCTCTTGCCTTGGCCCCGAGAGCAAAGTCCCGAGCGAGCACTCGACTCAGTGCAATGCACCCGGAAGGACGCTCTCGCTCTCCTTTCAAGGAGCGATTCCCAACAGCAGAAGCAGCAGAGGCACAAACTGCATGACGAGAAGGGACAACGTAGAACACGTCTCTGTCCTGGCACATTTTCGTGTGCGATACTTCCCTCCGGGTCTTCGGGCCTTGCGAAGCTCTGTGTACTGCGAGCGCTGCTACTCGCAGCTGAGAAGGACCGTGGAGCTAGCGGCGAATTCGGAGAGCTCTTCGCTGCACTGCGCCGCTCGCAAGCGGCTTCGTTCTTCGCCTTCTGCCGTCCGGCGAGAGCTGAACTCCAGCGGTCAGTTGCAGCTCTGCCCAACAGCGTGTTCTCAGTTCTGCGGGCAAGCACGCCCTCTTGCCTTGGCCCCGAGAGCAAAGTCCCGAGCGAGCACTCGACTCAGTGCAATGCACCCGGAAGGACGCTCTCGCTCGCCTTTCAAGGAGCGATTCCTAACAGCAGAAGCAGCAGAGGCACAAACTGCATGACGAGAAGGGACAACGTAGAACACGTCTCTGTCCTGGCACATTTTCGTGTGCGATACTTCCCTCCGGGTCTTCGGGCCTTGCGAAGCTCTGTGTACTGCGAGCGCTGCTACTCGCAGCTGAGAAGGACCGTGGAGCTAGCGGCGAATTCGGAGAGCTCTTCGCTGCACTGCGCCGCTCGCAAGCGGCTTCGTTCTTCGCCTTCTGCCGTCCGGCGAGAGCTGAACTCCAGCGGTCAGTTGCAGCTCTGCCCAACAGCGTGTTCTCAGTTCTGCGGGCAAGCACGCCCTCTTGCCTTGGCCCCGAGAGCAAAGTCCCGAGCGAGCACTCGACTCAGTGCAATGCACCCGGAAGGACGCTCTCGCTCGCCTTTCAAGGAGCGATTCCCAACAGCAGAAGCAGCAGAGGCACAAACTGCATGACGAGAAGGGACAACGTAGAACACGTCTCTGTCCTGGCACATTTTCGTGTGCGATACTTCCCTCCGGGTCTTCGGGCCTTGCGAAGCTCTGTGTACTGCGAGCGCTGCTACTCGCAGCTGAGAAGGACCGTGGAGCTAGCGGCGAATTCGGAGAGCTCTTCGCTGCACTGCGCCGCTCGCAAGCGGCTTCGTTCTTCGCCTTCTGCCGTCCGGCGAGAGCTGAACTCCAGCGGTCAGTTGCAGCTCTGCCCAACAGCGTGTTCTCAGTTCTGCGGGCAAGCACGCCCTCTTGCCTTGGCCCCGAGAGCAAAGTCCCGAGCGAGCACTCGACTCAGTGCAATGCACCCGGAAGGACGCTCTCGCTCTCCTTTCAAGGAGCGATTCCCAACAGCAGAAGCAGCAGAGGCACAAACTGCATGACGAGAAGGGACAACGTAGAACACGTCTCTGTCCTGGCACATTTTCGTGTGCGATACTTCCCTCCGGGTCTTCGGGCCTTGCGAAGCTCTGTGTACTGCGAGCGCTGCTACTCGCAGCTGAGAAGGACCGTGGAGCTAGCGGCGAATTCGGAGAGCTCTTCGCTGCACTGCGCCGCTCGCAAGCGGCTTCGTTCTTCGCCTTCTGCCGTCCGGCGAGAGCTGAACTCCAGCGGTCAGTTGCAGCTCTGCCCAACAGCGTGTTCTCAGTTCTGCGGGCAAGCACGCCCTCTTGCCTTGGCCCCGAGAGCAAAGTCCCGAGCGAGCACTCGACTCAGTGCAATGCACCCGGAAGGACGCTCTCGCTCGCCTTTCAAGGAGCGATTCCTAACAGCAGAAGCAGCAGAGGCACAAACTGCATGACGAGAAGGGACAACGTAGAACACGTCTCTGTCCTGGCACATTTTCGTGTGCGATACTTCCCTCCGGGTCTTCGGGCCTTGCGAAGCTCTGTGTACTGCGAGCGCTGCTACTCGCAGCTGAGAAGGACCGTGGAGCTAGCGGCGAATTCGGAGAGCTCTTCGCTGCACTGCGCCGCTCGCAAGCGGCTTCGTTCTTCGCCTTCTGCCGTCCGGCGAGAGCTGAACTCCAGCGGTCAGTTGCAGCTCTGCCCAACAGCGTGTTCTCAGTTCTGCGGGCAAGCACGCCCTCTTGCCTTGGCCCCGAGAGCAAAGTCCCGAGCGAGCACTCGACTCAGTGCAATGCACCCGGAAGGACGCTCTCGCTCGCCTTTCAAGGAGCGATTCCCTACAGCAGAAGCAGCAGAGGCACAAACTGCATGACGAGAAGGGACAACGTAGAACACGTCTCTGTCCTGGCACATTTTCGTGTGCGATACTTCCCTCCGGGTCTTCGGGCCTTGCGAAGCTCTGTGTACTGCGAGCGCTGCTACTCGCAGCTGAGAAGGACCGTGGAGCTAGCGGCGAATTCGGAGAGCTCTTCGCTGCACTGCGCCGCTCGCAAGCGGCTTCGTTCTTCGCCTTCTGCCGTCCGGCGAGAGCTGAACTCCAGCGGTCAGTTGCAGCTCTGCCCAACAGCGTGTTCTCAGTTCTGCGGGCAAGCACGCCCTCTTGCCTTGGCCCCGAGAGCAAAGTCCCGAGCGAGCACTCGACTCAGTGCAATGCACCCGGAAGGACGCTCTCGCTCGCCTTTCAAGGAGCGATTCCCTACAGCAGAAGCAGCAGAGGCACAAACTGCATGACGAGAAGGGACAACGTAGAACACGTCTCTGTCCTGGCACATTTTCGTGTGCGATACTTCCCTCCGGGTCTTCGGGCCTTGCGAAGCTCTGTGTACTGCGAGCGCTGCTACTCGCAGCTGAGAAGGACCGTGGAGCTAGCGGCGAATTCGGAGAGCTCTTCGCTGCACTGCGCCGCTCGCAAGCGGCTTCGTTCTTCGCCTTCTGCCGTCCGGCGAGAGCTGAACTCCAGCGGTCGGTTGCAGCTCTGCCCAACAGCGTGTTCTCAGTTCTGCGGGCAAGCACGCCCTCTTGCCTTGGCCCCGAGAGCAAAGTCCCGAGCGAGCACTCGACTCAGTGCAATGCACCCGGAAGGGACGCTCTCGCTCGTCTTTCAAGGAGCGATTCCCAACAGCAGAAGCAGCAGAGGCACAAACTGCATGACGAGAAGGGACAACGTAGAACACGTCTCTGTCCTGGCACATTTTCGTGTGCGATACTTCCCTCCGGGTCTTCGGGCCTTGCGAAGCTCTGTGTACTGCGAGCGCTGCTACTCGCAGCTGAGAAGGACCGTGGAGCTAGCGGCGAATTCGGAGAGCTCTTCGCTGCACTGCGCCGCTCGCAAGCGGCTTCGTTCTTCGCCTTCTGCCGTCCGGCGAGAGCTGAACTCCAGCGGTCGGTTGCAGCTCTGCCCAACAGCGTGTTCTCAGTTCTGCGGGCAAGCACGCCCTCTTGCCTTGGCCCCGAGAGCAAAGTCCCGAGCGAGCACTCGACTCAGTGCAATGCACCCGGAAGGGACGCTCTCGCTCGTCTTTCAAGGAGCGATTCCCAACAGCAGAAGCAGCAGAGGCACAAACTGCATGACGAGAAGGGACAACGTAGAACACGTCTCTGTCCTGGCACATTTTCGTGTGCGATACTTCCCTCCGGGTCTTCGGGCCTTGCGAAGCTCTGTGTACTGCGAGCGCTGCTACTCGCAGCTGAGAAGGACCGTGGAGCTAGCGGCGAATTCGGAGAGCTCTTCGCTGCACTGCGCCGCTCGCAAGCGGCTTCGTTCTTCGCCTTCTGCCGTCCGGCGAGAGCTGAACTCCAGCGGTCGGTTGCAGCTCTGCCCAACAGCGTGTTCTCAGTTCTGCGGGCAAGCACGCCCTCTTGCCTTGGCCCCGAGAGCAAAGTCCCGAGCGAGCACTCGACTCAGTGCAATGCACCCGGAAGGGACGCTCTCGCTCGTCTTTCAAGGAGCGATTCCCAACAGCAGAAGCAGCAGAGGCACAAACTGCATGACGAGAAGGGACAACGTAGAACACGTCTCTGTCCTGGCACATTTTCGTGTGCGATACTTCCCTCCGGGTCTTCGGGCCTTGCGAAGCTCTGTGTACTGCGAGCGCTGCTACTCGCAGCTGAGAAGGACCGTGGAGCTAGCGGCGAATTCGGAGAGCTCTTCGCTGCACTGCGCCGCTCGCAAGCGGCTTCGTTCTTCGCCTTCTGCCGTCCGGCGAGAGCTGAACTCCAGCGGTCGGTTGCAGCTCTGCCCAACAGCGTGTTCTCAGTTCTGCGGGCAAGCACGCCCTCTTGCCTTGGCCCCGAGAGCAAAGTCCCGAGCGAGCACTCGACTCAGTGCAATGCACCCGGAAGGGACGCTCTCGCTCGTCTTTCAAGGAGCGATTCCCAACAGCAGAAGCAGCAGAGGCACAAACTGCATGACGAGAAGGGACAACGTAGAACACGTCTCTGTCCTGGCACATTTTCGTGTGCGATACTTCCCTCCGGGTCTTCGGGCCTTGCGAAGCTCTGTGTACTGCGAGCGCTGCTACTCGCAGCTGAGAAGGACCGTGGAGCTAGCGGCGAATTCGGAGAGCTCTTCGCTGCACTGCGCCGCTCGCAAGCGGCTTCGTTCTTCGCCTTCTGCCGTCCGGCGAGAGCTGAACTCCAGCGGTCAGTTGCAGCTCTGCCCAACAGCGTGTTCTCAGTTCTGCGGGCAAGCACGCCCTCTTGCCTTGGCCCCGAGAGCAAAGTCCCGAGCGAGCACTCGACTCAGTGCAATGCACGCGGAAGGACGCTCTCGCTCGCCTTTCAAGGAGCGATTCCTAACAGCAGAAGCAGCAGAGGCACAAACTGCATGACGAGAAGGGACAACGTAGAACACGTCTCTGTCCTGGCACATTTTCGTGTGCGATACTTCCCTCCGGGTCTTCGGGCCTTGCGAAGCTCTGTGTACTGCGAGCGCTGCTACTCGCAGCTGAGAAGGACCGTGGAGCTAGCGGCGAATTCGGAGAGCTCTTCGCTGCACTGCGCCGCTCGCAAGCGGCTTCGTTCTTCGCCTTCTGCCGTCCGGCGAGAGCTGAACTCCAGCGGTCAGTTGCAGCTCTGCCCAACAGCGTGTTCTCAGTTCTGCGGGCAAGCACGCCCTCTTGCCTTGGCCCCGAGAGCAAAGTCCCGAGCGAGCACTCGACTCAGTGCAATGCACCCGGAAGGACGCTCTCGCTCGCCTTTCAAGGAGCGATTCCTAACAGCAGAAGCAGCAGAGGCACAAACTGCATGACGAGAAGGGACAACGTAGAACACGTCTCTGTCCTGGCACATTTTCGTGTGCGATACTTCCCTCCGGGTCTTCGGGCCTTGCGAAGCTCTGTGTACTGCGAGCGCTGCTACTCGCAGCTGAGAAGGACCGTGGAGCTAGCGGCGAATTCGGAGAGCTCTTCGCTGCACTGCGCCGCTCGCAAGCGGCTTCGTTCTTCGCCTTCTGCCGTCCGGCGAGAGCTGAACTCCAGCGGTCAGTTGCAGCTCTGCCCAACAGCGTGTTCTCAGTTCTGCGGGCAAGCACGCCCTCTTGCCTTGGCCCCGAGAGCAAAGTCCCGAGCGAGCACTCGACTCAGTGCAATGCACCCGGAAGGACGCTCTCGCTCGCCTTTCAAGGAGCGATTCCTAACAGCAGAAGCAGCAGAGGCACAAACTGCATGACGAGAAGGGACAACGTAGAACACGTCTCTGTCCTGGCACATTTTCGTGTGCGATACTTCCCTCCGGGTCTTCGGGCCTTGCGAAGCTCTGTGTACTGCGAGCGCTGCTACTCGCAGCTGAGAAGGACCGTGGAGCTAGCGGCGAATTCGGAGAGCTCTTCGCTGCACTGCGCCGCTCGCAAGCGGCTTCGTTCTTCGCCTTCTGCCGTCCGGCGAGAGCTGAACTCCAGCGGTCAGTTGCAGCTCTGCCCAACAGCGTGTTCTCAGTTCTGCGGGCAAGCACGCCCTCTTGCCTTGGCCCCGAGTGCAAAGCCCCGAGCGAGCACTCGACTCAGTGCAATGCACCCGGAAGGACGCTCTCGCTCGCCTTTCAAGGAGCGATTCCTAACAGCAGAAGCAGCAGAGGCACAAACTGCATGACGAGAAGGGACAACGTAGAACACGTCTCTGTCCTGGCACATTTTCGTGTGCGATACTTCCCTCCGGGTCTTCGGGCCTTGCGAAGCTCTGTGTACTGCGAGCGCTGCTACTCGCAGCTGAGAAGGACCGTGGAGCTAGCGGCGAATTCGGAGAGCTCTTCGCTGCACTGCGCCGCTCGCAAGCGGCTTCGTTCTTCGCCTTCTGCCGTCCGGCGAGAGCTGAACTCCAGCGGTCAGTTGCAGCTCTGCCCAACAGCGTGTTCTCAGTTCTGCGGGCAAGCACGCCCTCTTGCCTTGGCCCCGAGTGCAAAGCCCCGAGCGAGCACTCGACTCAGTGCAATGCACCCGGAAGGACGCTCTCGCTCGCCTTTCAAGGAGCGATTCCCAACAGCAGAAGCAGCAGAGGCACAAACTGCATGACGAGAAGGGACAACGTAGAACACGTCTCTGTCCTGGCACATTTTCGTGTGCGATACTTCCCTCCGGGTCTTCGGGCCTTGCGAAGCTCTGTGTACTGCGAGCGCTGCTACTCGCAGCTGAGAAGGACCGTGGAGCTAGCGGCGAATTCGGAGAGCTCTTCGCTGCACTGCGCCGCTCGCAAGCGGCTTCGTTCTTCGCCTTCTGCCGTCCGGCGAGAGCTGAACTCCAGCGGTCAGGTGCAGCTCTGCCCAACAGCGTGTTCTCAGTTCTGCGGGCAAGCACGCCCTCTTGCCTTGGCCCCGAGAGCAAAGTCCCGAGCGAGCACTCGACTCAGTGCAATGCACCCGGAAGGACGCTCTCGCTCGTCTTTCAAGGAGCGATTCCTAACAGCAGAAGCAGCAGAGGCACAAACTGCATGACGAGAAGGGACAACGTAGAACACGTCTCTGTCCTGGCACATTTTCGTGTGCGATACTTCCCTCCGGGTCTTCGGGCCTTGCGAAGCTCTGTGTACTGCGAGCGCTGCTACTCGCAGCTGAGAAGGACCGTGGAGCTAGCGGCGAATTCGGAGAGCTCTTCGCTGCACTGCGCCGCTCGCAAGCGGCTTCGTTCTTCGCCTTCTGCCGTCCGGCGAGAGCTGAACTCCAGCGGTCAGTTGCAGCTCTGCCCAACAGCGTGTTCTCAGTTCTGCGGGCAAGCACGCCCTCTTGCCTTGGCCCCGAGAGCAAAGTCCCGAGCGAGCACTCGACTCGGTGCAATGCACCCAGAAGGGACGCTCTCGCTCGTCTTTCAAGGAGCGATACCCAACAGCAGAAGCAGCAGAGGCACAAACTGCATGACGAGAAGGGACAACGTAGAACACGTCTCTGTCCTGGCACATTTTCGTGTGCGATACTTCCCTCCGGGTCTTCGGGCCTTGCGAAGCTCTGTGTACTGCGAGCGCTGCTACTCGCAGCTGAGAAGGACCGTGGAGCTAGCGGCGAATTCGGAGAGCTCTTCGCTGCACTGCGCCGCTCGCAAGCGGCTTCGTTCTTCGCCTTCTGCCGTCCGGCGAGAGCTGAACTCCAGCGGTCAGTTGCAGCTCTGCCCAACAGCGTGTTCTCAGTTCTGCGGGCAAGCACGCCCTCTTGCCTTGGCCCCGAGAGCAAAGTCCCGAGCGAGCACTCGACTCAGTGCAATGCACCCGGAAGGACGCTCTCGCTCGCCTTTCAAGGAGCGATTCCTAACAGCAGAAGCAGCAGAGGCACAAACTGCATGACGAGAAGGGACAACGTAGAACACGTCTCTGTCCTGGCACATTTTCGTGTGCGATACTTCCCTCCGGGTCTTCGGGCCTTGCGAAGCTCTGTGTACTGCGAGCGCTGCTACTCGCAGCTGAGAAGGACCGTGGAGCTAGCGGCGAATTCGGAGAGCTCTTCGCTGCACTGCGCCGCTCGCAAGCGGCTTCGTTCTTCGCCTTCTGCCGTCCGGCGAGAGCTGAACTCCAGCGGTCAGTTGCAGCTCTGCCCAACAGCGTGTTCTCAGTTCTGCGGGCAAGCACGCCCTCTTGCCTTGGCCCCGAGAGCAAAGTCCCGAGCGAGCACTCGACTCAGTGCAATGCACCCGGAAGGACGCTCTCGCTCGCCTTTCAAGGAGCGATTCCTAACAGCAGAAGCAGCAGAGGCACAAACTGCATGACGAGAAGGGACAACGTAGAACACGTCTCTGTCCTGGCACATTTTCGTGTGCGATACTTCCCTCCGGGTCTTCGGGCCTTGCGAAGCTCTGTGTACTGCGAGCGCTGCTACTCGCAGCTGAGAAGGACCGTGGAGCTAGCGGCGAATTCGGAGAGCTCTTCGCTGCACTGCGCCGCTCGCAAGCGGCTTCGTTCTTCGCCTTCTGCCGTCCGGCGAGAGCTGAACTCCAGCGGTCAGTTGCAGCTCTGCCCAACAGCGTGTTCTCAGTTCTGCGGGCAAGCACGCCCTCTTGCCTTGGCCCCGAGTGCAAAGCCCCGAGCGAGCACTCGACTCAGTGCAATGCACCCGGAAGGACGCTCTCGCTCGCCTTTCAAGGAGCGATTCCTAACAGCAGAAGCAGCAGAGGCACAAACTGCATGACGAGAAGGGACAACGTAGAACACGTCTCTGTCCTGGCACATTTTCGTGTGCGATACTTCCCTCCGGGTCTTCGGGCCTTGCGAAGCTCTGTGTACTGCGAGCGCTGCTACTCGCAGCTGAGAAGGACCGTGGAGCTAGCGGCGAATTCGGAGAGCTCTTCGCTGCACTGCGCCGCTCGCAAGCGGCTTCGTTCTTCGCCTTCTGCCGTCCGGCGAGAGCTGAACTCCAGCGGTCAGTTGCAGCTCTGCCCAACAGCGTGTTCTCAGTTCTGCGGGCAAGCACGCCCTCTTGCCTTGGCCCCGAGTGCAAAGCCCCGAGCGAGCACTCGACTCAGTGCAATGCACCCGGAAGGACGCTCTCGCTCGCCTTTCAAGGAGCGATTCCCAACAGCAGAAGCAGCAGAGGCACAAACTGCATGACGAGAAGGGACAACGTAGAACACGTCTCTGTCCTGGCACATTTTCGTGTGCGATACTTCCCTCCGGGTCTTCGGGCCTTGCGAAGCTCTGTGTACTGCGAGCGCTGCTACTCGCAGCTGAGAAGGACCGTGGAGCTAGCGGCGAATTCGGAGAGCTCTTCGCTGCACTGCGCCGCTCGCAAGCGGCTTCGTTCTTCGCCTTCTGCCGTCCGGCGAGAGCTGAACTCCAGCGGTCAGGTGCAGCTCTGCCCAACAGCGTGTTCTCAGTTCTGCGGGCAAGCACGCCCTCTTGCCTTGGCCCCGAGAGCAAAGTCCCGAGCGAGCACTCGACTCAGTGCAATGCACCCGGAAGGACGCTCTCGCTCGTCTTTCAAGGAGCGATTCCTAACAGCAGAAGCAGCAGAGGCACAAACTGCATGACGAGAAGGGACAACGTAGAACACGTCTCTGTCCTGGCACATTTTCGTGTGCGATACTTCCCTCCGGGTCTTCGGGCCTTGCGAAGCTCTGTGTACTGCGAGCGCTGCTACTCGCAGCTGAGAAGGACCGTGGAGCTAGCGGCGAATTCGGAGAGCTCTTCGCTGCACTGCGCCGCTCGCAAGCGGCTTCGTTCTTCGCCTTCTGCCGTCCGGCGAGAGCTGAACTCCAGCGGTCAGTTGCAGCTCTGCCCAACAGCGTGTTCTCAGTTCTGCGGGCAAGCACGCCCTCTTGCCTTGGCCCCGAGAGCAAAGTCCCGAGCGAGCACTCGACTCGGTGCAATGCACCCAGAAGGGACGCTCTCGCTCGTCTTTCAAGGAGCGATACCCAACAGCAGAAGCAGCAGAGGCACAAACTGCATGACGAGAAGGGACAACGTAGAACACGTCTCTGTCCTGGCACATTTTCGTGTGCGATACTTCCCTCCGGGTCTTCGGGCCTTGCGAAGCTCTGTGTACTGCGAGCGCTGCTACTCGCAGCTGAGAAGGACCGTGGAGCTAGCGGCGAATTCGGAGAGCTCTTCGCTGCACTGCGCCGCTCGCAAGCGGCTTCGTTCTTCGCCTTCTGCCGTCCGGCGAGAGCTGAACTCCAGCGGTCAGTTGCAGCTCTGCCCAACAGCGTGTTCTCAGTTCTGCGGGCAAGCACGCCCTCTTGCCTTGGCCCCGAGAGCAAAGTCCCGAGCGAGCACTCGACTCAGTGCAATGCACCCGGAAGGACGCTCTCGCTCGCCTTTCAAGGAGCGATTCCTAACAGCAGAAGCAGCAGAGGCACAAACTGCATGACGAGAAGGGACAACGTAGAACACGTCTCTGTCCTGGCACATTTTCGTGTGCGATACTTCCCTCCGGGTCTTCGGGCCTTGCGAAGCTCTGTGTACTGCGAGCGCTGCTACTCGCAGCTGAGAAGGACCGTGGAGCTAGCGGCGAATTCGGAGAGCTCTTCGCTGCACTGCGCCGCTCGCAAGCGGCTTCGTTCTTCGCCTTCTGCCGTCCGGCGAGAGCTGAACTCCAGCGGTCAGTTGCAGCTCTGCCCAACAGCGTGTTCTCAGTTCTGCGGGCAAGCACGCCCTCTTGCCTTGGCCCCGAGAGCAAAGTCCCGAGCGAGCACTCGACTCAGTGCAATGCACCCGGAAGGGACGCTCTCGCTCGCCTTTCAAGGAGCGATACCCAACAGCAGAAGCAGCAGAGGCACAAACTGCATGACGAGAAGGGACAACGTAGAACACGTCTCTGTCCTGGCACATTTTCGTGTGCGATACTTCCCTCCGGGTCTTCGGGCCTTGCGAAGCTCTGTGTACTGCGAGCGCTGCTACTCGCAGCTGAGAAGGACCGTGGAGCTAGCGGCGAATTCGGAGAGCTCTTCGCTGCACTGCGCCGCTCGCAAGCGGCTTCGTTCTTCGCCTTCTGCCGTCCGGCGAGAGCTGAACTCCAGCGGTCAGTTGCAGCTCTGCCCAACAGCGTGTTCTCAGTTCTGCGGGCAAGCACGCCCTCTTGCCTTGGCCCCGAGAGCAAAGTCCCGAGCGAGCACTCGACTCAGTGCAATGCACCCGGAAGGACGCTCTCGCTCGCCTTTCAAGGAGCGATTCCTAACAGCAGAAGCAGCAGAGGCACAAACTGCATGACGAGAAGGGACAACGTAGAACACGTCTCTGTCCTGGCACATTTTCGTGTGCGATACTTCCCTCCGGGTCTTCGGGCCTTGCGAAGCTCTGTGTACTGCGAGCGCTGCTACTCGCAGCTGAGAAGGACCGTGGAGCTAGCGGCGAATTCGGAGAGCTCTTCGCTGCACTGCGCCTCTCGCAAGCGGCTTCGTTCTTCGCCTTCTGCCGTCCGGCGAGAGCTGAACTCCAGCGGTCAGTTGCAGCTCTGCCCAACAGCGTGTTCTCAGTTCTGCGGGCAAGCACGCCCTCTTGCCTTGGCCCCGAGAGCAAAGTCCCGAGCGAGCACTCGACTCAGTGCAATGCACCCGGAAGGGACGCTCTCGCTCGCCTTTCAAGGAGCGATACCCAACAGCAGAAGCAGCAGAGGCACAAACTGCATGACGAGAAGGGACAACGTAGAACACGTCTCTGTCCTGGCACATTTTCGTGTGCGATACTTCCCTCCGGGTCTTCGGGCCTTGCGAAGCTCTGTGTACTGCGAGCGCTGCTACTCGCAGCTGAGAAGGACCGTGGAGCTAGCGGCGAATTCGGAGAGCTCTTCGCTGCACTGCGCCGCTCGCAAGCGGCTTCGTTCTTCGCCTTCTGCCGTCCGGCGAGAGCTGAACTCCAGCGGTCAGTTGCAGCTCTGCCCAACAGCGTGTTCTCAGTTCTGCGGGCAAGCACGCCCTCTTGCCTTGGCCCCGAGAGCAAAGTCCCGAGCGAGCACTCGACTCAGTGCAATGCACCCGGAAGGACGCTCTCGCTCGCCTTTCAAGGAGCGATTCCTAACAGCAGAAGCAGCAGAGGCACAAACTGCATGACGAGAAGGGACAACGTAGAACACGTCTCTGTCCTGGCACATTTTCGTGTGCGATACTTCCCTCCGGGTCTTCGGGCCTTGCGAAGCTCTGTGTACTGCGAGCGCTGCTACTCGCAGCTGAGAAGGACCGTGGAGCTAGCGGCGAATTCGGAGAGCTCTTCGCTGCACTGCGCCTCTCGCAAGCGGCTTCGTTCTTCGCCTTCTGCCGTCCGGCGAGAGCTGAACTCCAGCGGTCAGTTGCAGCTCTGCCCAACAGCGTGTTCTCAGTTCTGCGGGCAAGCACGCCCTCTTGCCTTGGCCCCGAGAGCAAAGTCCCGAGCGAGCACTCGACTCAGTGCAATGCACCCGGAAGGACGCTCTCGCTCGCCTTTCAAGGAGCGATTCCTAACAGCAGAAGCAGCAGAGGCACAAACTGCATGACGAGAAGGGACAACGTAGAACACGTCTCTGTCCTGGCACATTTTCGTGTGCGATACTTCCCTCCGGGTCTTCGGGCCTTGCGAAGCTCTGTGTACTGCGAGCGCTGCTACTCGCAGCTGAGAAGGACCGTGGAGCTAGCGGCGAATTCGGAGAGCTCTTCGCTGCACTGCGCCTCTCGCAAGCGGCTTCGTTCTTCGCCTTCTGCCGTCCGGCGAGAGCTGAACTCCAGCGGTCAGTTGCAGCTCTGCCCAACAGCGTGTTCTCAGTTCTGCGGGCAAGCACGCCCTCTTGCCTTGGCCCCGAGAGCAAAGTCCCGAGCGAGCACTCGACTCAGTGCAATGCACCCGGAAGGACGCTCTCGCTCGCCTTTCAAGGAGCGATTCCTAACAGCAGAAGCAGCAGAGGCACAAACTGCATGACGAGAAGGGACAACGTAGAACACGTCTCTGTCCTGGCACATTTTCGTGTGCGATACTTCCCTCCGGGTCTTCGGGCCTTGCGAAGCTCTGTGTACTGCGAGCGCTGCTACTCGCAGCTGAGAAGGACCGTGGAGCTAGCGGCGAATTCGGAGAGCTCTTCGCTGCACTGCGCCTCTCGCAAGCGGCTTCGTTCTTCGCCTTCTGCCGTCCGGCGAGAGCTGAACTCCAGCGGTCGGTTGCAGCTCTGCCCAACAGCGTGTTCTCAGTTCTGCGGGCAAGCACGCCCTCTTGCCTTGGCCCCGAGAGCAAAGTCCCGAGCGAGCACTCGACTCAGTGCAATGCACCCGGAAGGACGCTCTCGCTCGCCTTTCAAGGAGCGATTCCTAACAGCAGAAGCAGCAGAGGCACAAACTGCATGACGAGAAGGGACAACGTAGAACACGTCTCTGTCCTGGCACATTTTCGTGTGCGATACTTCCCTCCGGGTCTTCGGGCCTTGCGAAGCTCTGTGTACTGCGAGCGCTGCTACTCGCAGCTGAGAAGGACCGTGGAGCTAGCGGCGAATTCGGAGAGCTCTTCGCTGCACTGCGCCTCTCGCAAGCGGCTTCGTTCTTCGCCTTCTGCCGTCCGGCGAGAGCTGAACTCCAGCGGTCGGTTGCAGCTCTGCCCAACAGCGTGTTCTCAGTTCTGCGGGCAAGCACGCCCTCTTGCCTTGGCCCCGAGAGCAAAGTCCCGAGCGAGCACTCGACTCAGTGCAATGCACCCGGAAGGACGCTCTCGCTCGCCTTTCAAGGAGCGATTCCTAACAGCAGAAGCAGCAGAGGCACAAACTGCATGACGAGAAGGGACAACGTAGAACACGTCTCTGTCCTGGCACATTTTCGTGTGCGATACTTCCCTCCGGGTCTTCGGGCCTTGCGAAGCTCTGTGTACTGCGAGCGCTGCTACTCGCAGCTGAGAAGGACCGTGGAGCTAGCGGCGAATTCGGAGAGCTCTTCGCTGCACTGCGCCGCTCGCAAGCGGCTTCGTTCTTCGCCTTCTGCCGTCCGGCGAGAGCTGAACTCCAGCGGTCAGTTGCAGCTCTGCCCAACAGCGTGTTCTCAGTTCTGCGGGCAAGCACGCCCTCTTGCCTTGGCCCCGAGAGCAAAGTCCCGAGCGAGCACTCGACTCAGTGCAATGCACCCGGAAGGACGCTCTCGCTCGCCTTTCAAGGAGCGATTCCTAACAGCAGAAGCAGCAGAGGCACAAACTGCATGACGAGAAGGGACAACGTAGAACACGTCTCTGTCCTGGCACATTTTCGTGTGCGATACTTCCCTCCGGGTCTTCGGGCCTTGCGAAGCTCTGTGTACTGCGAGCGCTGCTACTCGCAGCTGAGAAGGACCGTGGAGCTAGCGGCGAATTCGGAGAGCTCTTCGCTGCACTGCGCCGCTCGCAAGCGGCTTCGTTCTTCGCCTTCTGCCGTCCGGCGAGAGCTGAACTCCAGCGGTCAGTTGCAGCTCTGCCCAACAGCGTGTTCTCAGTTCTGCGGGCAAGCACGCCCTCTTGCCTTGGCCCCGAGAGCAAAGTCCCGAGCGAGCACTCGACTCAGTGCAATGCACGCGGAAGGACGCTCTCGCTCGCCTTTCAAGGAGCGATTCCTAACAGCAGAAGCAGCAGAGGCACAAACTGCATGACGAGAAGGGACAACGTAGAACACGTCTCTGTCCTGGCACATTTTCGTGTGCGATACTTCCCTCCGGGTCTTCGGGCCTTGCGAAGCTCTGTGTACTGCGAGCGCTGCTACTCGCAGCTGAGAAGGACCGTGGAGCTAGCGGCGAATTCGGAGAGCTCTTCGCTGCACTGCGCCGCTCGCAAGCGGCTTCGTTCTTCGCCTTCTGCCGTCCGGCGAGAGCTGAACTCCAGCGGTCAGTTGCAGCTCTGCCCAACAGCGTGTTCTCAGTTCTGCGGGCAAGCACGCCCTCTTGCCTTGGCCCCGAGAGCAAAGTCCCGAGCGAGCACTCGACTCAGTGCAATGCACCCGGAAGGACGCTCTCGCTCGTCTTTCAAGGAGCGATTCCTAACAGCAGAAGCAGCAGAGGCACAAACTGCATGACGAGAAGGGACAACGTAGAACACGTCTCTGTCCTGGCACATTTTCGTGTGCGATACTTCCCTCCGGGTCTTCGGGCCTTGCGAAGCTCTGTGTACTGCGAGCGCTGCTACTCGCAGCTGAGAAGGACCGTGGAGCTAGCGGCGAATTCGGAGAGCTCTTCGCTGCACTGCGCCGCTCGCAAGCGGCTTCGTTCTTCGCCTTCTGCCGTCCGGCGAGAGCTGAACTCCAGCGGTCAGTTGCAGCTCTGCCCAACAGCGTGTTCTCAGTTCTGCGGGCAAGCACGCCCTCTTGCCTTGGCCCCGAGAGCAAAGTCCCGAGCGAGCACTCGACTCAGTGCAATGCACCCAGAAGGGACGCTCTCGCTCGTCTTTCAAGGAGCGATTCCCAACAGCAGAAGCAGCAGAGGCACAAACTGCATGACGAGAAGGGACAACGTAGAACACGTCTCTGTCCTGGCACATTTTCGTGTGCGATACTTCCCTCCGGGTCTTCGGGCCTTGCGAAGCTCTGTGTACTGCGAGCGCTGCTACTCGCAGCTGAGAAGGACCGTGGAGCTAGCGGCGAATTCGGAGAGCTCTTCGCTGCACTGCGCCGCTCGCAAGCGGCTTCGTTCTTCGCCTTCTGCCGTCCGGCGAGAGCTGAACTCCAGCGGTCGGTTGCAGCTCTGCCCAACAGCGTGTTCTCAGTTCTGCGGGCAAGCACGCCCTCTTGCCTTGGCCCCGAGAGCAAAGTCCCGAGCGAGCACTCGACTCAGTGCAATGCACCCGGAAGGGACGCTCTCGCTCGTCTTTCAAGGAGCGATTCCCAACAGCAGAAGCAGCAGAGGCACAAACTGCATGACGAGAAGGGACAACGTAGAACACGTCTCTGTCCTGGCACATTTTCGTGTGCGATACTTCCCTCCGGGTCTTCGGGCCTTGCGAAGCTCTGTGTACTGCGAGCGCTGCTACTCGCAGCTGAGAAGGACCGTGGAGCTAGCGGCGAATTCGGAGAGCTCTTCGCTGCACTGCGCCGCTCGCAAGCGGCTTCGTTCTTCGCCTTCTGCCGTCCGGCGAGAGCTGAACTCCAGCGGTCGGTTGCAGCTCTGCCCAACAGCGTGTTCTCAGTTCTGCGGGCAAGCACGCCCTCTTGCCTTGGCCCCGAGAGCAAAGTCCCGAGCGAGCACTCGACTCAGTGCAATGCACCCGGAAGGGACGCTCTCGCTCGTCTTTCAAGGAGCGATTCCCAACAGCAGAAGCAGCAGAGGCACAAACTGCATGACGAGAAGGGACAACGTAGAACACGTCTCTGTCCTGGCACATTTTCGTGTGCGATACTTCCCTCCGGGTCTTCGGGCCTTGCGAAGCTCTGTGTACTGCGAGCGCTGCTACTCGCAGCTGAGAAGGACCGTGGAGCTAGCGGCGAATTCGGAGAGCTCTTCGCTGCACTGCGCCGCTCGCAAGCGGCTTCGTTCTTCGCCTTCTGCCGTCCGGCGAGAGCTGAACTCCAGCGGTCGGTTGCAGCTCTGCCCAACAGCGTGTTCTCAGTTCTGCGGGCAAGCACGCCCTCTTGCCTTGGCCCCGAGAGCAAAGTCCCGAGCGAGCACTCGACTCAGTGCAATGCACCCGGAAGGGACGCTCTCGCTCGTCTTTCAAGGAGCGATTCCCAACAGCAGAAGCAGCAGAGGCACAAACTGCATGACGAGAAGGGACAACGTAGAACACGTCTCTGTCCTGGCACATTTTCGTGTGCGATACTTCCCTCCGGGTCTTCGGGCCTTGCGAAGCTCTGTGTACTGCGAGCGCTGCTACTCGCAGCTGAGAAGGACCGTGGAGCTAGCGGCGAATTCGGAGAGCTCTTCGCTGCACTGCGCCGCTCGCAAGCGGCTTCGTTCTTCGCCTTCTGCCGTCCGGCGAGAGCTGAACTCCAGCGGTCGGTTGCAGCTCTGCCCAACAGCGTGTTCTCAGTTCTGCGGGCAAGCACGCCCTCTTGCCTTGGCCCCGAGAGCAAAGTCCCGAGCGAGCACTCGACTCAGTGCAATGCACCCGGAAGGGACGCTCTCGCTCGTCTTTCAAGGAGCGATTCCCAACAGCAGAAGCAGCAGAGGCACAAACTGCATGACGAGAAGGGACAACGTAGAACACGTCTCTGTCCTGGCACATTTTCGTGTGCGATACTTCCCTCCGGGTCTTCGGGCCTTGCGAAGCTCTGTGTACTGCGAGCGCTGCTACTCGCAGCTGAGAAGGACCGTGGAGCTAGCGGCGAATTCGGAGAGCTCTTCGCTGCACTGCGCCGCTCGCAAGCGGCTTCGTTCTTCGCCTTCTGCCGTCCGGCGAGAGCTGAACTCCAGCGGTCAGTTGCAGCTCTGCCCAACAGCGTGTTCTCAGTTCTGCGGGCAAGCACGCCCTCTTGCCTTGGCCCCGAGAGCAAAGTCCCGAGCGAGCACTCGACTCAGTGCAATGCACCCGGAAGGACGCTCTCGCTCGCCTTTCAAGGAGCGATTCCTAACAGCAGAAGCAGCAGAGGCACAAACTGCATGACGAGAAGGGACAACGTAGAACACGTCTCTGTCCTGGCACATTTTCGTGTGCGATACTTCCCTCCGGGTCTTCGGGCCTTGCGAAGCTCTGTGTACTGCGAGCGCTGCTACTCGCAGCTGAGAAGGACCGTGGAGCTAGCGGCGAATTCGGAGAGCTCTTCGCTGCACTGCGCCGCTCGCAAGCGGCTTCGTTCTTCGCCTTCTGCCGTCCGGCGAGAGCTGAACTCCAGCGGTCAGTTGCAGCTCTGCCCAACAGCGTGTTCTCAGTTCTGCGGGCAAGCACGCCCTCTTGCCTTGGCCCCGAGAGCAAAGTCCCGAGCGAGCACTCGACTCAGTGCAATGCACCCGGAAGGACGCTCTCGCTCGCCTTTCAAGGAGCGATTCCTAACAGCAGAAGCAGCAGAGGCACAAACTGCATGACGAGAAGGGACAACGTAGAACACGTCTCTGTCCTGGCACATTTTCGTGTGCGATACTTCCCTCCGGGTCTTCGGGCCTTGCGAAGCTCTGTGTACTGCGAGCGCTGCTACTCGCAGCTGAGAAGGACCGTGGAGCTAGCGGCGAATTCGGAGAGCTCTTCGCTGCACTGCGCCGCTCGCAAGCGGCTTCGTTCTTCGCCTTCTGCCGTCCGGCGAGAGCTGAACTCCAGCGGTCAGTTGCAGCTCTGCCCAACAGCGTGTTCTCAGTTCTGCGGGCAAGCACGCCCTCTTGCCTTGGCCCCGAGAGCAAAGTCCCGAGCGAGCACTCGACTCAGTGCAATGCACCCGGAAGGGACGCTCTCGCTCGTCTTTCAAGGAGCGATTCCCAACAGCAGAAGCAGCAGAGGCACAAACTGCATGACGAGAAGGGACAACGTAGAACACGTCTCTGTCCTGGCACATTTTCGTGTGCGATACTTCCCTCCGGGTCTTCGGGCCTTGCGAAGCTCTGTGTACTGCGAGCGCTGCTACTCGCAGCTGAGAAGGACCGTGGAGCTAGCGGCGAATTCGGAGAGCTCTTCGCTGCACTGCGCCGCTCGCAAGCGGCTTCGTTCTTCGCCTTCTGCCGTCCGGCGAGAGCTGAACTCCAGCGGTCGGTTGCAGCTCTGCCCAACAGCGTGTTCTCAGTTCTGCGGGCAAGCACGCCCTCTTGCCTTGGCCCCGAGAGCAAAGTCCCGAGCGAGCACTCGACTCAGTGCAATGCACCCGGAAGGGACGCTCTCGCTCGTCTTTCAAGGAGCGATTCCCAACAGCAGAAGCAGCAGAGGCACAAACTGCATGACGAGAAGGGACAACGTAGAACACGTCTCTGTCCTGGCACATTTTCGTGTGCGATACTTCCCTCCGGGTCTTCGGGCCTTGCGAAGCTCTGTGTACTGCGAGCGCTGCTACTCGCAGCTGAGAAGGACCGTGGAGCTAGCGGCGAATTCGGAGAGCTCTTCGCTGCACTGCGCCGCTCGCAAGCGGCTTCGTTCTTCGCCTTCTGCCGTCCGGCGAGAGCTGAACTCCAGCGGTCAGTTGCAGCTCTGCCCAACAGCGTGTTCTCAGTTCTGCGGGCAAGCACGCCCTCTTGCCTTGGCCCCGAGAGCAAAGTCCCGAGCGAGCACTCGACTCAGTGCAATGCACCCGGAAGGACGCTCTCGCTCGCCTTTCAAGGAGCGATTCCTAACAGCAGAAGCAGCAGAGGCACAAACTGCATGACGAGAAGGGACAACGTAGAACACGTCTCTGTCCTGGCACATTTTCGTGTGCGATACTTCCCTCCGGGTCTTCGGGCCTTGCGAAGCTCTGTGTACTGCGAGCGCTGCTACTCGCAGCTGAGAAGGACCGTGGAGCTAGCGGCGAATTCGGAGAGCTCTTCGCTGCACTGCGCCGCTCGCAAGCGGCTTCGTTCTTCGCCTTCTGCCGTCCGGCGAGAGCTGAACTCCAGCGGTCAGTTGCAGCTCTGCCCAACAGCGTGTTCTCAGTTCTGCGGGCAAGCACGCCCTCTTGCCTTGGCCCCGAGAGCAAAGTCCCGAGCGAGCACTCGACTCAGTGCAATGCACCCGGAAGGACGCTCTCGCTCGCCTTTCAAGGAGCGATTCCTAACAGCAGAAGCAGCAGAGGCACAAACTGCATGACGAGAAGGGACAACGTAGAACACGTCTCTGTCCTGGCACATTTTCGTGTGCGATACTTCCCTCCGGGTCTTCGGGCCTTGCGAAGCTCTGTGTACTGCGAGCGCTGCTACTCGCAGCTGAGAAGGACCGTGGAGCTAGCGGCGAATTCGGAGAGCTCTTCGCTGCACTGCGCCGCTCGCAAGCGGCTTCGTTCTTCGCCTTCTGCCGTCCGGCGAGAGCTGAACTCCAGCGGTCGGTTGCAGCTCTGCCCAACAGCGTGTTCTCAGTTCTGCGGGCAAGCACGCCCTCTTGCCTTGGCCCCGAGAGCAAAGTCCCGAGCGAGCACTCGACTCAGTGCAATGCACCCGGAAGGGACGCTCTCGCTCGTCTTTCAAGGAGCGATTCCCAACAGCAGAAGCAGCAGAGGCACAAACTGCATGACGAGAAGGGACAACGTAGAACACGTCTCTGTCCTGGCACATTTTCGTGTGCGATACTTCCCTCCGGGTCTTCGGGCCTTGCGAAGCTCTGTGTACTGCGAGCGCTGCTACTCGCAGCTGAGAAGGACCGTGGAGCTAGCGGCGAATTCGGAGAGCTCTTCGCTGCACTGCGCCGCTCGCAAGCGGCTTCGTTCTTCGCCTTCTGCCGTCCGGCGAGAGCTGAACTCCAGCGGTCGGTTGCAGCTCTGCCCAACAGCGTGTTCTCAGTTCTGCGGGCAAGCACGCCCTCTTGCCTTGGCCCCGAGAGCAAAGTCCCGAGCGAGCACTCGACTCAGTGCAATGCACCCGGAAGGGACGCTCTCGCTCGTCTTTCAAGGAGCGATTCCCAACAGCAGAAGCAGCAGAGGCACAAACTGCATGACGAGAAGGGACAACGTAGAACACGTCTCTGTCCTGGCACATTTTCGTGTGCGATACTTCCCTCCGGGTCTTCGGGCCTTGCGAAGCTCTGTGTACTGCGAGCGCTGCTACTCGCAGCTGAGAAGGACCGTGGAGCTAGCGGCGAATTCGGAGAGCTCTTCGCTGCACTGCGCCGCTCGCAAGCGGCTTCGTTCTTCGCCTTCTGCCGTCCGGCGAGAGCTGAACTCCAGCGGTCGGTTGCAGCTCTGCCCAACAGCGTGTTCTCAGTTCTGCGGGCAAGCACGCCCTCTTGCCTTGGCCCCGAGAGCAAAGTCCCGAGCGAGCACTCGACTCAGTGCAATGCACCCGGAAGGGACGCTCTCGCTCGTCTTTCAAGGAGCGATTCCCAACAGCAGAAGCAGCAGAGGCACAAACTGCATGACGAGAAGGGACAACGTAGAACACGTCTCTGTCCTGGCACATTTTCGTGTGCGATACTTCCCTCCGGGTCTTCGGGCCTTGCGAAGCTCTGTGTACTGCGAGCGCTGCTACTCGCAGCTGAGAAGGACCGTGGAGCTAGCGGCGAATTCGGAGAGCTCTTCGCTGCACTGCGCCGCTCGCAAGCGGCTTCGTTCTTCGCCTTCTGCCGTCCGGCGAGAGCTGAACTCCAGCGGTCAGTTGCAGCTCTGCCCAACAGCGTGTTCTCAGTTCTGCGGGCAAGCACGCCCTCTTGCCTTGGCCCCGAGAGCAAAGTCCCGAGCGAGCACTCGACTCAGTGCAATGCACCCGGAAGGACGCTCTCGCTCGCCTTTCAAGGAGCGATTCCTAACAGCAGAAGCAGCAGAGGCACAAACTGCATGACGAGAAGGGACAACGTAGAACACGTCTCTGTCCTGGCACATTTTCGTGTGCGATACTTCCCTCCGGGTCTTCGGGCCTTGCGAAGCTCTGTGTACTGCGAGCGCTGCTACTCGCAGCTGAGAAGGACCGTGGAGCTAGCGGCGAATTCGGAGAGCTCTTCGCTGCACTGCGCCGCTCGCAAGCGGCTTCGTTCTTCGCCTTCTGCCGTCCGGCGAGAGCTGAACTCCAGCGGTCAGTTGCAGCTCTGCCCAACAGCGTGTTCTCAGTTCTGCGGGCAAGCACGCCCTCTTGCCTTGGCCCCGAGAGCAAAGTCCCGAGCGAGCACTCGACTCAGTGCAATGCACCCGGAAGGACGCTCTCGCTCGCCTTTCAAGGAGCGATTCCTAACAGCAGAAGCAGCAGAGGCACAAACTGCATGACGAGAAGGGACAACGTAGAACACGTCTCTGTCCTGGCACATTTTCGTGTGCGATACTTCCCTCCGGGTCTTCGGGCCTTGCGAAGCTCTGTGTACTGCGAGCGCTGCTACTCGCAGCTGAGAAGGACCGTGGAGCTAGCGGCGAATTCGGAGAGCTCTTCGCTGCACTGCGCCGCTCGCAAGCGGCTTCGTTCTTCGCCTTCTGCCGTCCGGCGAGAGCTGAACTCCAGCGGTCAGTTGCAGCTCTGCCCAACAGCGTGTTCTCAGTTCTGCGGGCAAGCACGCCCTCTTGCCTTGGCCCCGAGAGCAAAGTCCCGAGCGAGCACTCGACTCAGTGCAATGCACCCGGAAGGACGCTCTCGCTCGTCTTTCAAGGAGCGATTCCCAACAGCAGAAGCAGCAGAGGCACAAACTGCATGACGAGAAGGGACAACGTAGAACACGTCTCTGTCCTGGCACATTTTCGTGTGCGATACTTCCCTCCGGGTCTTCGGGCCTTGCGAAGCTCTGTGTACTGCGAGCGCTGCTACTCGCAGCTGAGAAGGACCGTGGAGCTAGCGGCGAATTCGGAGAGCTCTTCGCTGCACTGCGCCGCTCGCAAGCGGCTTCGTTCTTCGCCTTCTGCCGTCCGGCGAGAGCTGAACTCCAGCGGTCGGTTGCAGCTCTGCCCAACAGCGTGTTCTCAGTTCTGCGGGCAAGCACGCCCTCTTGCCTTGGCCCCGAGAGCAAAGTCCCGAGCGAGCACTCGACTCAGTGCAATGCACCCGGAAGGGACGCTCTCGCTCGTCTTTCAAGGAGCGATTCCCAACAGCAGAAGCAGCAGAGGCACAAACTGCATGACGAGAAGGGACAACGTAGAACACGTCTCTGTCCTGGCACATTTTCGTGTGCGATACTTCCCTCCGGGTCTTCGGGCCTTGCGAAGCTCTGTGTACTGCGAGCGCTGCTACTCGCAGCTGAGAAGGACCGTGGAGCTAGCGGCGAATTCGGAGAGCTCTTCGCTGCACTGCGCCGCTCGCAAGCGGCTTCGTTCTTCGCCTTCTGCCGTCCGGCGAGAGCTGAACTCCAGCGGTCAGTTGCAGCTCTGCCCAACAGCGTGTTCTCAGTTCTGCGGGCAAGCACGCCCTCTTGCCTTGGCCCCGAGAGCAAAGTCCCGAGCGAGCACTCGACTCAGTGCAATGCACCCGGAAGGACGCTCTCGCTCGCCTTTCAAGGAGCGATTCCTAACAGCAGAAGCAGCAGAGGCACAAACTGCATGACGAGAAGGGACAACGTAGAACACGTCTCTGTCCTGGCACATTTTCGTGTGCGATACTTCCCTCCGGGTCTTCGGGCCTTGCGAAGCTCTGTGTACTGCGAGCGCTGCTACTCGCAGCTGAGAAGGACCGTGGAGCTAGCGGCGAATTCGGAGAGCTCTTCGCTGCACTGCGCCGCTCGCAAGCGGCTTCGTTCTTCGCCTTCTGCCGTCCGGCGAGAGCTGAACTCCAGCGGTCAGTTGCAGCTCTGCCCAACAGCGTGTTCTCAGTTCTGCGGGCAAGCACGCCCTCTTGCCTTGGCCCCGAGAGCAAAGTCCCGAGCGAGCACTCGACTCAGTGCAATGCACCCGGAAGGACGCTCTCGCTCGCCTTTCAAGGAGCGATTCCTAACAGCAGAAGCAGCAGAGGCACAAACTGCATGACGAGAAGGGACAACGTAGAACACGTCTCTGTCCTGCCACATTTTCGTGTGCGATACTTCCCTCCGGGTCTTCGGGCCTTGCGAAGCTCTGTGTACTGCGAGCGCTGCTACTCGCAGCTGAGAAGGACCGTGGAGCTAGCGGCGAATTCGGAGAGCTCTTCGCTGCACTGAGCGCCGCTCGCAAGCGGCTTCGTTCTTCGCCTTCTGCCGTCCGGCGAGAGCTGAACTCCAGCGGTCAGTTGCAGCTCTGCCCAACAGCGTGTTCTCAGTTCTGCGGGCAAGCACGCCCTCTTGCCTTGGCCCCGAGTGCAAAGCCCCGAGCGAGCACTCGACTCAGTGCAATGCACCCGGAAGGACGCTCTCGCTCGCCTTTCAAGGAGCGATTCCTAACAGCAGAAGCAGCAGAGGCACAAACTGCATGACGAGAAGGGACAACGTAGAACACGTCTCTGTCCTGGCACATTTTCGTGTGCGATACTTCCCTCCGGGTCTTCGGGCCTTGCGAAGCTCTGTGTACTGCGAGCGCTGCTACTCGCAGCTGAGAAGGACCGTGGAGCTAGCGGCGAATTCGGAGAGCTCTTCGCTGCACTGCGCCGCTCGCAAGCGGCTTCGTTCTTCGCCTTCTGCCGTCCGGCGAGAGCTGAACTCCAGCGGTCAGTTGCAGCTCTGCCCAACAGCGTGTTCTCAGTTCTGCGGGCAAGCACGCCCTCTTGCCTTGGCCCCGAGAGCAAAGTCCCGAGCGAGCACTCGACTCAGTGCAATGCACCCGGAAGGACGCTCTCGCTCGTCTTTCAAGGAGCGATTCCTAACAGCAGAAGCAGCAGAGGCACAAACTGCATGACGAGAAGGGACAACGTAGAACACGTCTCTGTCCTGGCACATTTTCGTGTGCGATACTTCCCTCCGGGTCTTCGGGCCTTGCGAAGCTCTGTGTACTGCGAGCGCTGCTACTCGCAGCTGAGAAGGACCGTGGAGCTAGCGGCGAATTCGGAGAGCTCTTCGCTGCACTGCGCCGCTCGCAAGCGGCTTCGTTCTTCGCCTTCTGCCGTCCGGCGAGAGCTGAACTCCAGCGGTCAGTTGCAGCTCTGCCCAACAGCGTGTTCTCAGTTCTGCGGGCAAGCACGCCCTCTTGCCTTGGCCCCGAGTGCAAAGCCCGAGCGAGCACTCGACTCAGTGCAATGCACCCGGAAGGACGCTCTCGCTCGCCTTTCAAGGAGCGATTCCTACAGCAGAAGCAGCAGAGGCACAAACTGCATGACGAGAAGGGACAACGTAGAACACGTCTCTGTCCTGGCACATTTTCGTGTGCGATACTTCCCTCCGGGTCTTCGGGCCTTGCGAAGCTCTGTGTACTGCGAGCGCTGCTACTCGCAGCTGAGAAGGACCGTGGAGCTAGCGGCGAATTCGGAGAGCTCTTCGCTGCACTGCGCCGCTCGCAAGCGGCTTCGTTCTTCGCCTTCTGCCGTCCGGCGAGAGCTGAACTCCAGCGGTCAGGTGCAGCTCTGCCCAACAGCGTGTTCTCAGTTCTGCGGGCAAGCACGCCCTCTTGCCTTGGCCCCGAGAGCAAAGTCCCGAGCGAGCACTCGACTCAGTGCAATGCACCCGGAAGGACGCTCTCGCTCGTCTTTCAAGGAGCGATTCCTAACAGCAGAAGCAGCAGAGGCACAAACTGCATGACGAGAAGGGACAACGTAGAACACGTCTCTGTCCTGGCACATTTTCGTGTGCGATACTTCCCTCCGGGTCTTCGGGCCTTGCGAAGCTCTGTGTACTGCGAGCGCTGCTACTCGCAGCTGAGAAGGACCGTGGAGCTAGCGGCGAATTCGGAGAGCTCTTCGCTGCACTGCGCCGCTCGCAAGCGGCTTCGTTCTTCGCCTTCTGCCGTCCGGCGAGAGCTGAACTCCAGCGGTCAGTTGCAGCTCTGCCCAACAGCGTGTTCTCAGTTCTGCGGGCAAGCACGCCCTCTTGCCTTGGCCCCGAGAGCAAAGTCCCGAGCGAGCACTCGACTCGGTGCAATGCACCCAGAAGGGACGCTCTCGCTCGTCTTTCAAGGAGCGATACCCAACAGCAGAAGCAGCAGAGGCACAAACTGCATGACGAGAAGGGACAACGTAGAACACGTCTCTGTCCTGGCACATTTTCGTGTGCGATACTTCCCTCCGGGTCTTCGGGCCTTGCGAAGCTCTGTGTACTGCGAGCGCTGCTACTCGCAGCTGAGAAGGACCGTGGAGCTAGCGGCGAATTCGGAGAGCTCTTCGCTGCACTGCGCCGCTCGCAAGCGGCTTCGTTCTTCGCCTTCTGCCGTCCGGCGAGAGCTGAACTCCAGCGGTCAGTTGCAGCTCTGCCCAACAGCGTGTTCTCAGTTCTGCGGGCAAGCACGCCCTCTTGCCTTGGCCCCGAGAGCAAAGTCCCGAGCGAGCACTCGACTCGGTGCAATGCACCCGGAAGGACGCTCTCGCTCGCCTTTCAAGGAGCGATTCCTAACAGCAGAAGCAGCAGAGGCACAAACTGCATGACGAGAAGGGACAACGTAGAACACGTCTCTGTCCTGGCACATTTTCGTGTGCGATACTTCCCTCCGGGTCTTCGGGCCTTGCGAAGCTCTGTGTACTCTGCGAGCGCTGCTACTCGCAGCTGAGAAGGACCGTGGAGCTAGCGGCGAATTCGGAGAGCTCTTCGCTGCACTGCGCCGCTCGCAAGCGGCTTCGTTCTTCGCCTTCTGCCGTCCGGCGAGAGCTGAACTCCAGCGGTCAGTTGCAGCTCTGCCCAACAGCGTGTTCTCAGTTCTGCGGGCAAGCACGCCCTCTTGCCTTGGCCCCGAGAGCAAAGTCCCGAGCGAGCACTCGACTCAGTGCAATGCACCCGGAAGGACGCTCTCGCTCCGTCTTTCAAGGAGCGATTCCTAACAGCAGAAGCAGCAGAGGCACAAACTGCATGACGAGAAGGGACAACGTAGAACACGTCTCTGTCCTGGCACATTTTCGTGTGCGATACTTCCCTCCGGGTCTTCGGGCCTTGCGAAGCTCTGTGTACTGCGAGCGCTGCTACTCGCAGCTGAGAAGGACCGTGGAGCTAGCGGCGAATTCGGAGAGCTCTTCGCTGCACTGCGCCGCTCGCAAGCGGCTTCGTTCTTCGCCTTCTGCCGTCCGGCGAGAGCTGAACTCCAGCGGTCAGTTGCAGCTCTGCCCAACAGCGTGTTCTCAGTTCTGCGGGCAAGCACGCCCTCTTGCCTTGGCCCCGAGTGCAAAGCCCCGAGCGAGCACTCGACTCAGTGCAATGCACCCGGAAGGACGCTCTCGCTCGCCTTTCAAGGAGCGATTCCTAACAGCAGAAGCAGCAGAGGCACAAACTGCATGACGAGAAGGGACAACGTAGAACACGTCTCTGTCCTGGCACATTTTCGTGTGCGATACTTCCCTCCGGGTCTTCGGGCCTTGCGAAGCTCTGTGTACTGCGAGCGCTGCTACTCGCAGCTGAGAAGGACCGTGGAGCTAGCGGCGAATTCGGAGAGCTCTTCGCTGCACTGCGCCGCTCGCAAGCGGCTTCGTTCTTCGCCTTCTGCCGTCCGGCGAGAGCTGAACTCCAGCGGTCAGGTGCAGCTCTGCCCAACAGCGTGTTCTCAGTTCTGCGGGCAAGCACGCCCTCTTGCCTTGGCCCCGAGAGCAAAGTCCCGAGCGAGCACTCGACTCAGTGCAATGCACCCGGAAGGACGCTCTCGCTCGTCTTTCAAGGAGCGATTCCTAACAGCAGAAGCAGCAGAGGCACAAACTGCATGACGAGAAGGGACAACGTAGAACACGTCTCTGTCCTGGCACATTTTCGTGTGCGATACTTCCCTCCGGGTCTTCGGGCCTTGCGAAGCTCTGTGTACTGCGAGCGCTGCTACTCGCAGCTGAGAAGGACCGTGGAGCTAGCGGCGAATTCGGAGAGCTCTTCGCTGCACTGCGCCGCTCGCAAGCGGCTTCGTTCTTCGCCTTCTGCCGTCCGGCGAGAGCTGAACTCCAGCGGTCAGTTGCAGCTCTGCCCAACAGCGTGTTCTCAGTTCTGCGGGCAAGCACGCCCTCTTGCCTTGGCCCCGAGAGCAAAGTCCCGAGCGAGCACTCGACTCGGTGCAATGCACCCAGAAGGGACGCTCTCGCTCGTCTTTCAAGGAGCGATACCCAACAGCAGAAGCAGCAGAGGCACAAACTGCATGACGAGAAGGGACAACGTAGAACACGTCTCTGTCCTGGCACATTTTCGTGTGCGATACTTCCCTCCGGGTCTTCGGGCCTTGCGAAGCTCTGTGTACTGCGAGCGCTGCTACTCGCAGCTGAGAAGGACCGTGGAGCTAGCGGCGAATTCGGAGAGCTCTTCGCTGCACTGCGCCGCTCGCAAGCGGCTTCGTTCTTCGCCTTCTGCCGTCCGGCGAGAGCTGAACTCCAGCGGTCAGTTGCAGCTCTGCCCAACAGCGTGTTCTCAGTTCTGCGGGCAAGCACGCCCTCTTGCCTTGGCCCCGAGAGCAAAGTCCCGAGCGAGCACTCGACTCGGTGCAATGCACCCGGAAGGACGCTCTCGCTCGCCTTTCAAGGAGCGATTCCTAACAGCAGAAGCAGCAGAGGCACAAACTGCATGACGAGAAGGGACAACGTAGAACACGTCTCTGTCCTGGCACATTTTCGTGTGCGATACTTCCCTCCGGGTCTTCGGGCCTTGCGAAGCTCTGTGTACTGCGAGCGCTGCTACTCGCAGCTGAGAAGGACCGTGGAGCTAGCGGCGAATTCGGAGAGCTCTTCGCTGCACTGCGCCGCTCGCAAGCGGCTTCGTTCTTCGCCTTCTGCCGTCCGGCGAGAGCTGAACTCCAGCGGTCAGTTGCAGCTCTGCCCAACAGCGTGTTCTCAGTTCTGCGGGCAAGCACGCCCTCTTGCCTTGGCCCCGAGAGCAAAGTCCCGAGCGAGCACTCGACTCGTGCAATGCACCCGGAAGGACGCTCTCGCTCGTCTTTCAAGGAGCGATTCTAACAGCAGAAGCAGCAGAGGCACAAACTGCATGACGAGAAGGGACAACGTAGAACACGTCTCTGTCCTGGCACATTTTCGTGTGCGATACTTCCCTCCGGGTCTTCGGGCCTTGCGAAGCTCTGTGTACTGCGAGCGCTGCTACGCGCAGCTGAGAAGGACCGTGGAGCTAGCGGCGAATTCGGAGAGCTCTTCGCTGCACTGCGCCGCTCGCAAGCGGCTTCGTTCTTCGCCTTCTGCCGTCCGGCGAGAGCTGAACTCCAGCGGTCAGTTGCAGCTCTGCCAACAGCGTGTTCTCAGTTCTGCGGGCAAGCACGCCCTCTTGCCTTGGCCCCGAGAGCAAAGTCCCGAGCGAGCACTCGACTCAGTGCAATGCACCCGGAAGGACGCTCTCGCTCGTCTTTCAAGGAGCGATTCCTAACAGCAGAAGCAGCAGAGGCACAAACTGCATGACGAGAAGGGACAACGTAGAACACGTCTCTGTCCTGGCACATTTTCGTGTGCGATACTTCCCTCCGGGTCTTCGAGGCCTTGCGAAGCTCTGTGTACTGCGAGCGCTGCTACTCGCAGCTGAGAAGGACCGTGGAGCTAGCGGCGAATTCGGAGAGCTCTTCGCTGCACTGCGCCGCTCGCAAGCGGCTTCGTTCTTCGCCTTCTGCCGTCCGGCGAGAGCTGAACTCCAGCGGTCAGTTGCAGCTCTGCCCAACAGCGTGTTCTCAGTTCTGCGGGCAAGCACGCCCTCTTGCCTTGGCCCCGAGAGCAAAGTCCCGAGCGAGCACTCGACTCAGTGCAATGCACCCGGAAGGGACGCTCTCGCTCGCCTTTCAAGGAGCGATACCCAACAGCAGAAGCAGCAGAGGCACAAACTGCATGACGAGAAGGGACAACGTAGAACACGTCTCTGTCCTGGCACATTTTCGTGTGCGATACTTCCCTCCGGGTCTTCGGGCCTTGCGAAGCTCTGTGTACTGCGAGCGCTGCTACTCGCAGCTGAGAAGGACCGTGGAGCTAGCGGCGAATTCGGAGAGCTCTTCGCTGCACTGCGCCGCTCGCAAGCGGCTTCGTTCTTCGCCTTCTGCCGTCCGGCGAGAGCTGAACTCCAGCGGTCAGTTGCAGCTCTGCCCAACAGCGTGTTCTCAGTTCTGCGGGCAAGCACGCCCTCTTGCCTTGGCCCCGAGAGCAAAGTCCCGAGCGAGCACTCGACTCAGTGCAATGCACCCGGAAGGGACGCTCTCGCTCGCCTTTCAAGGAGCGATACCCAACAGCAGAAGCAGCAGAGGCACAAACTGCATGACGAGAAGGGACAACGTAGAACACGTCTCTGTCCTGGCACATTTTCGTGTGCGATACTTCCCTCCGGGTCTTCGGGCCTTGCGAAGCTCTGTGTACTGCGAGCGCTGCTACTCGCAGCTGAGAAGGACCGTGGAGCTAGCGGCGAATTCGGAGAGCTCTTCGCTGCACTGCGCCGCTCGCAAGCGGCTTCGTTCTTCGCCTTCTGCCGTCCGGCGAGAGCTGAACTCCAGCGGTCAGTTGCAGCTCTGCCCAACAGCGTGTTCTCAGTTCTGCGGGCAAGCACGCCCTCTTGCCTTGGCCCCGAGAGCAAAGTCCCGAGCGAGCACTCGACTCAGTGCAATGCACCCGGAAGGACGCTCTCGCTCGCCTTTCAAGGAGCGATTCCTAACAGCAGAAGCAGCAGAGGCACAAACTGCATGACGAGAAGGGACAACGTAGAACACGTCTCTGTCCTGGCACATTTTCGTGTGCGATACTTCCCTCCGGGTCTTCGGGCCTTGCGAAGCTCTGTGTACTGCGAGCGCTGCTACTCGCAGCTGAGAAGGACCGTGGAGCTAGCGGCGAATTCGGAGAGCTCTTCGCTGCACTGCGCCGCTCGCAAGCGGCTTCGTTCTTCGCCTTCTGCCGTCCGGCGAGAGCTGAACTCCAGCGGTCAGTTGCAGCTCTGCCCAACAGCGTGTTCTCAGTTCTGCGGGCAAGCACGCCCTCTTGCCTTGGCCCCGAGAGCAAAGTCCCGAGCGAGCACTCGACTCAGTGCAATGCACCCGGAAGGACGCTCTCGCTCGCCTTTCAAGGAGCGATTCCTAACAGCAGAAGCAGCAGAGGCACAAACTGCATGACGAGAAGGGACAACGTAGAACACGTCTCTGTCCTGGCACATTTTCGTGTGCGATACTTCCCTCCGGGTCTTCGGGCCTTGCGAAGCTCTGTGTACTGCGAGCGCTGCTACTCGCAGCTGAGAAGGACCGTGGAGCTAGCGGCGAATTCGGAGAGCTCTTCGCTGCACTGCGCCTCTCGCAAGCGGCTTCGTTCTTCGCCTTCTGCCGTCCGGCGAGAGCTGAACTCCAGCGGTCAGTTGCAGCTCTGCCCAACAGCGTGTTCTCAGTTCTGCGGGCAAGCACGCCCTCTTGCCTTGGCCCCGAGAGCAAAGTCCCGAGCGAGCACTCGACTCAGTGCAATGCACCCGGAAGGACGCTCTCGCTCGCCTTTCAAGGAGCGATTCCTAACAGCAGAAGCAGCAGAGGCACAAACTGCATGACGAGAAGGGACAACGTAGAACACGTCTCTGTCCTGGCACATTTTCGTGTGCGATACTTCCCTCCGGGTCTTCGGGCCTTGCGAAGCTCTGTGTACTGCGAGCGCTGCTACTCGCAGCTGAGAAGGACCGTGGAGCTAGCGGCGAATTCGGAGAGCTCTTCGCTGCACTGCGCCTCTCGCAAGCGGCTTCGTTCTTCGCCTTCTGCCGTCCGGCGAGAGCTGAACTCCAGCGGTCGGTTGCAGCTCTGCCCAACAGCGTGTTCTCAGTTCTGCGGGCAAGCACGCCCTCTTGCCTTGGCCCCGAGAGCAAAGTCCCGAGCGAGCACTCGACTCAGTGCAATGCACCCGGAAGGACGCTCTCGCTCGCCTTTCAAGGAGCGATTCCTAACAGCAGAAGCAGCAGAGGCACAAACTGCATGACGAGAAGGGACAACGTAGAACACGTCTCTGTCCTGGCACATTTTCGTGTGCGATACTTCCCTCCGGGTCTTCGGGCCTTGCGAAGCTCTGTGTACTGCGAGCGCTGCTACTCGCAGCTGAGAAGGACCGTGGAGCTAGCGGCGAATTCGGAGAGCTCTTCGCTGCACTGCGCCGCTCGCAAGCGGCTTCGTTCTTCGCCTTCTGCCGTCCGGCGAGAGCTGAACTCCAGCGGTCAGTTGCAGCTCTGCCCAACAGCGTGTTCTCAGTTCTGCGGGCAAGCACGCCCTCTTGCCTTGGCCCCGAGAGCAAAGTCCCGAGCGAGCACTCGACTCAGTGCAATGCACCCGGAAGGACGCTCTCGCTCGTCTTTCAAGGAGCGATTCCTAACAGCAGAAGCAGCAGAGGCACAAACTGCATGACGAGAAGGGACAACGTAGAACACGTCTCTGTCCTGGCACATTTTCGTGTGCGATACTTCCCTCCGGGTCTTCGGGCCTTGCGAAGCTCTGTGTACTGCGAGCGCTGCTACTCGCAGCTGAGAAGGACCGTGGAGCTAGCGGCGAATTCGGAGAGCTCTTCGCTGCACTGCGCCGCTCGCAAGCGGCTTCGTTCTTCGCCTTCTGCCGTCCGGCGAGAGCTGAACTCCAGCGGTCAGTTGCAGCTCTGCCCAACAGCGTGTTCTCAGTTCTGCGGGCAAGCACGCCCTCTTGCCTTGGCCCCGAGAGCAAAGTCCCGAGCGAGCACTCGACTCAGTGCAATGCACGCGGAAGGACGCTCTCGCTCGCCTTTCAAGGAGCGATTCCTAACAGCAGAAGCAGCAGAGGCACAAACTGCATGACGAGAAGGGACAACGTAGAACACGTCTCTGTCCTGGCACATTTTCGTGTGCGATACTTCCCTCCGGGTCTTCGGGCCTTGCGAAGCTCTGTGTACTGCGAGCGCTGCTACTCGCAGCTGAGAAGGACCGTGGAGCTAGCGGCGAATTCGGAGAGCTCTTCGCTGCACTGCGCCGCTCGCAAGCGGCTTCGTTCTTCGCCTTCTGCCGTCCGGCGAGAGCTGAACTCCAGCGGTCAGTTGCAGCTCTGCCCAACAGCGTGTTCTCAGTTCTGCGGGCAAGCACGCCCTCTTGCCTTGGCCCCGAGAGCAAAGTCCCGAGCGAGCACTCGACTCAGTGCAATGCACCCAGAAGGGACGCTCTCGCTCGTCTTTCAAGGAGCGATTCCCAACAGCAGAAGCAGCAGAGGCACAAACTGCATGACGAGAAGGGACAACGTAGAACACGTCTCTGTCCTGGCACATTTTCGTGTGCGATACTTCCCTCCGGGTCTTCGGGCCTTGCGAAGCTCTGTGTACTGCGAGCGCTGCTACTCGCAGCTGAGAAGGACCGTGGAGCTAGCGGCGAATTCGGAGAGCTCTTCGCTGCACTGCGCCGCTCGCAAGCGGCTTCGTTCTTCGCCTTCTGCCGTCCGGCGAGAGCTGAACTCCAGCGGTCAGTTGCAGCTCTGCCCAACAGCGTGTTCTCAGTTCTGCGGGCAAGCACGCCCTCTTGCCTTGGCCCCGAGAGCAAAGTCCCGAGCGAGCACTCGACTCAGTGCAATGCACCCAGAAGGGACGCTCTCGCTCGTCTTTCAAGGAGCGATTCCCAACAGCAGAAGCAGCAGAGGCACAAACTGCATGACGAGAAGGGACAACGTAGAACACGTCTCTGTCCTGGCACATTTTCGTGTGCGATACTTCCCTCCGGGTCTTCGGGCCTTGCGAAGCTCTGTGTACTGCGAGCGCTGCTACTCGCAGCTGAGAAGGACCGTGGAGCTAGCGGCGAATTCGGAGAGCTCTTCGCTGCACTGCGCCGCTCGCAAGCGGCTTCGTTCTTCGCCTTCTGCCGTCCGGCGAGAGCTGAACTCCAGCGGTCAGTTGCAGCTCTGCCCAACAGCGTGTTCTCAGTTCTGCGGGCAAGCACGCCCTCTTGCCTTGGCCCCGAGAGCAAAGTCCCGAGCGAGCACTCGACTCAGTGCAATGCACCCGGAAGGACGCTCTCGCTCGCCTTTCAAGGAGCGATTCCCAACAGCAGAAGCAGCAGAGGCACAAACTGCATGACGAGAAGGGACAACGTAGAACACGTCTCTGTCCTGGCACATTTTCGTGTGCGATACTTCCCTCCGGGTCTTCGGGCCTTGCGAAGCTCTGTGTACTGCGAGCGCTGCTACTCGCAGCTGAGAAGGACCGTGGAGCTAGCGGCGAATTCGGAGAGCTCTTCGCTGCACTGCGCCTCTCGCAAGCGGCTTCGTTCTTCGCCTTCTGCCGTCCGGCGAGAGCTGAACTCCAGCGGTCGGTTGCAGCTCTGCCCAACAGCGTGTTCTCAGTTCTGCGGGCAAGCACGCCCTCTTGCCTTGGCCCCGAGAGCAAAGTCCCGAGCGAGCACTCGACTCAGTGCAATGCACCCGGAAGGACGCTCTCGCTCGTCTTTCGAGGAGCGATTCCTAACAGCAGAAGCAGCAGAGGCACAAACTGCATGACGAGAAGGGACAACGTAGAACACGTCTCTGTCCTGGCACATTTTCGTGTGCGATACTTCCCTCCGGGTCTTCGGGCCTTGCGAAGCTCTGTGTACTGCGAGCGCTGCTACTCGCAGCTGAGAAGGACCGTGGAGCTAGCGGCGAATTCGGAGAGCTCTTCGCTGCACTGCGCCGCTCGCAAGCGGCTTCGTTCTTCGCCTTCTGCCGTCCGGCGAGAGCTGAACTCCAGCGGTCGGTTGCAGCTCTGCCCAACAGCGTGTTCTCAGTTCTGCGGGCAAGCACGCCCTCTTGCCTTGGCCCCGAATGCAAAGTCCCGAGCGAGCACTCGACTCAGTGCAATGCACCCGGAAGGACGCTCTCTCTCGTCTTTCGAGGAGCGATTCCTAACAGCAGAAGCAGCAGAGGCACAAACTGCATGACGAGAAGGGACAACGTAGAACACGTCTCTGTCCTGGCACATTTTCGTGTGCGATACTTCCCTCCGGGTCTTCGGGCCTTGCGAAGCTCTGTGTACTGCGAGCGCTGCTACTCGCAGCTGAGAAGGACCGTGGAGCTAGCGGCGAATTCGGAGAGCTCTTCGCTGCACTGCGCCGCTCGCAAGCGGCTTCGTTCTTCGCCTTCTGCCGTCCGGCGAGAGCTGAACTCCAGCGGTCAGTTGCAGCTCTGCCCAACAGCGTGTTCTCAGTTCTGCGGGCAAGCACGCCCTCTTGCCTTGGCCCCGAATGCAAAGTCCCGAGCGAGCACTCGACTCAGTGCAATGCACCCGGAAGGACGCTCTCTCTCGTCTTTCGAGGAGCGATTCCTAACAGCAGAAGCAGCAGAGGCACAAACTGCATGACGAGAAGGGACAACGTAGAACACGTCTCTGTCCTGGCACATTTTCGTGTGCGATACTTCCCTCCGGGTCTTCGGGCCTTGCGAAGCTCTGTGTACTGCGAGCGCTGCTACTCGCAGCTGAGAAGGACCGTGGAGCTAGCGGCGAATTCGGAGAGCTCTTCGCTGCACTGCGCCGCTCGCAAGCGGCTTCGTTCTTCGCCTTCTGCCGTCCGGCGAGAGCTGAACTCCAGCGGTCAGTTGCAGCTCTGCCCAACAGCGTGTTCTCAGTTCTGCGGGCAAGCACGCCCTCTTGCCTTGGCCCCGAATGCAAAGTCCCGAGCGAGCACTCGACTCAGTGCAATGCACCCGGAAGGACGCTCTCGCTCGTCTTTCAAGGAGCGATTCCTAACAGCAGAAGCAGCAGAGGCACAAACTGCATGACGAGAAGGGACAACGTAGAACACGTCTCTGTCCTGGCACATTTTCGTGTGCGATACTTCCCTCCGGGTCTTCGGGCCTTGCGAAGCTCTGTGTACTGCGAGCGCTGCTACTCGCAGCTGAGAAGGACCGTGGAGCTAGCGGCGAATTCGGAGAGCTCTTCGCTGCACTGCGCCTCTCGCAAGCGGCTTCGTTCTTCGCCTTCTGCCGTCCGGCGAGAGCTGAACTCCAGCGGTCGGTTGCAGCTCTGCCCAACAGCGTGTTCTCAGTTCTGCGGGCAAGCACGCCCTCTTGCCTTGGCCCCGAGAGCAAAGTCCCGAGCGAGCACTCGACTCAGTGCAATGCACCCGGAAGGACGCTCTCGCTCGTCTTTCAAGGAGCGATTCCTAACAGCAGAAGCAGCAGAGGCACAAACTGCATGACGAGAAGGGACAACGTAGAACACGTCTCTGTCCTGGCACATTTTCGTGTGCGATACTTCCCTCCGGGTCTTCGGGCCTTGCGAAGCTCTGTGTACTGCGAGCGCTGCTACTCGCAGCTGAGAAGGACCGTGGAGCTAGCGGCGAATTCGGAGAGCTCTTCGCTGCACTGCGCCGCTCGCAAGCGGCTTCGTTCTTCGCCTTCTGCCGTCCGGCGAGAGCTGAACTCCAGCGGTCAGTTGCAGCTCTGCCCAACAGCGTGTTCTCAGTTCTGCGGGCAAGCACGCCCTCTTGCCTTGGCCCCGAGAGCAAAGTCCCGAGCGAGCACTCGACTCAGTGCAATGCACCCGGAAGGACGCTCTCGCTCGCCTTTCAAGGAGCGATTCCTAACAGCAGAAGCAGCAGAGGCACAAACTGCATGACGAGAAGGGACAACGTAGAACACGTCTCTGTCCTGGCACATTTTCGTGTGCGATACTTCCCTCCGGGTCTTCGGGCCTTGCGAAGCTCTGTGTACTGCGAGCGCTGCTACTCGCAGCTGAGAAGGACCGTGGAGCTAGCGGCGAATTCGGAGAGCTCTTCGCTGCACTGCGCCGCTCGCAAGCGGCTTCGTTCTTCGCCTTCTGCCGTCCGGCGAGAGCTGAACTCCAGCGGTCAGTTGCAGCTCTGCCCAACAGCGTGTTCTCAGTTCTGCGGGCAAGCACGCCCTCTTGCCTTGGCCCCGAGAGCAAAGTCCCGAGCGAGCACTCGACTCAGTGCAATGCACCCGGAAGGACGCTCTCGCTCGCCTTTCAAGGAGCGATTCCTAACAGCAGAAGCAGCAGAGGCACAAACTGCATGACGAGAAGGGACAACGTAGAACACGTCTCTGTCCTGGCACATTTTCGTGTGCGATACTTCCCTCCGGGTCTTCGGGCCTTGCGAAGCTCTGTGTACTGCGAGCGCTGCTACTCGCAGCTGAGAAGGACCGTGGAGCTAGCGGCGAATTCGGAGAGCTCTTCGCTGCACTGCGCCGCTCGCAAGCGGCTTCGTTCTTCGCCTTCTGCCGTCCGGCGAGAGCTGAACTCCAGCGGTCAGTTGCAGCTCTGCCCAACAGCGTGTTCTCAGTTCTGCGGGCAAGCACGCCCTCTTGCCTTGGCCCCGAGAGCAAAGTCCCGAGCGAGCACTCGACTCAGTGCAATGCACCCGGAAGGACGCTCTCGCTCGCCTTTCAAGGAGCGATTCCTAACAGCAGAAGCAGCAGAGGCACAAACTGCATGACGAGAAGGGACAACGTAGAACACGTCTCTGTCCTGGCACATTTTCGTGTGCGATACTTCCCTCCGGGTCTTCGGGCCTTGCGAAGCTCTGTGTACTGCGAGCGCTGCTACTCGCAGCTGAGAAGGACCGTGGAGCTAGCGGCGAATTCGGAGAGCTCTTCGCTGCACTGCGCCGCTCGCAAGCGGCTTCGTTCTTCGCCTTCTGCCGTCCGGCGAGAGCTGAACTCCAGCGGTCAGTTGCAGCTCTGCCCAACAGCGTGTTCTCAGTTCTGCGGGCAAGCACGCCCTCTTGCCTTGGCCCCGAGAGCAAAGTCCCGAGCGAGCACTCGACTCAGTGCAATGCACCCGGAAGGACGCTCTCGCTCGTCTTTCAAGGAGCGATTCCTAACAGCAGAAGCAGCAGAGGCACAAACTGCATGACGAGAAGGGACAACGTAGAACACGTCTCTGTCCTGGCACATTTTCGTGTGCGATACTTCCCTCCGGGTCTTCGGGCCTTGCGAAGCTCTGTGTACTGCGAGCGCTGCTACTCGCAGCTGAGAAGGACCGTGGAGCTAGCGGCGAATTCGGAGAGCTCTTCGCTGCACTGCGCCGCTCGCAAGCGGCTTCGTTCTTCGCCTTCTGCCGTCCGGCGAGAGCTGAACTCCAGCGGTCAGTTGCAGCTCTGCCCAACAGCGTGTTCTCAGTTCTGCGGGCAAGCACGCCCTCTTGCCTTGGCCCCGAGAGCAAAGTCCCGAGCGAGCACTCGACTCAGTGCAATGCACCCGGAAGGACGCTCTCGCTCGTCTTTCGAGGAGCGATTCCTAACAGCAGAAGCAGCAGAGGCACAAACTGCATGACGAGAAGGGACAACGTAGAACACGTCTCTGTCCTGGCACATTTTCGTGTGCGATACTTCCCTCCGGGTCTTCGGGCCTTGCGAAGCTCTGTGTACTGCGAGCGCTGCTACTCGCAGCTGAGAAGGACCGTGGAGCTAGCGGCGAATTCGGAGAGCTCTTCGCTGCACTGCGCCGCTCGCAAGCGGCTTCGTTCTTCGCCTTCTGCCGTCCGGCGAGAGCTGAACTCCAGCGGTCAGTTGCAGCTCTGCCCAACAGCGTGTTCTCAGTTCTGCGGGCAAGCACGCCCTCTTGCCTTGGCCCCGAGAGCAAAGTCCCGAGCGAGCACTCGACTCAGTGCAATGCACCCGGAAGGACGCTCTCGCTCGTCTTTCGAGGAGCGATTCCTAACAGCAGAAGCAGCAGAGGCACAAACTGCATGACGAGAAGGGACAACGTAGAACACGTCTCTGTCCTGGCACATTTTCGTGTGCGATACTTCCCTCCGGGTCTTCGGGCCTTGCGAAGCTCTGTGTACTGCGAGCGCTGCTACTCGCAGCTGAGAAGGACCGTGGAGCTAGCGGCGAATTCGGAGAGCTCTTCGCTGCACTGCGCCGCTCGCAAGCGGCTTCGTTCTTCGCCTTCTGCCGTCCGGCGAGAGCTGAACTCCAGCGGTCAGTTGCAGCTCTGCCCAACAGCGTGTTCTCAGTTCTGCGGGCAAGCACGCCCTCTTGCCTTGGCCCCGAATGCAAAGTCCCGAGCGAGCACTCGACTCAGTGCAATGCACCCGGAAGGACGCTCTCGCTCGCCTTTCGAGGAGCGATTCCTAACAGCAGAAGCAGCAGAGGCACAAACTGCATGACGAGAAGGGACAACGTAGAACACGTCTCTGTCCTGGCACATTTTCGTGTGCGATACTTCCCTCCGGGTCTTCGGGCCTTGCGAAGCTCTGTGTACTGCGAGCGCTGCTACTCGCAGCTGAGAAGGACCGTGGAGCTAGCGGCGAATTCGGAGAGCTCTTCGCTGCACTGCGCCGCTCGCAAGCGGCTTCGTTCTTCGCCTTCTGCCGTCCGGCGAGAGCTGAACTCCAGCGGTCAGTTGCAGCTCTGCCCAACAGCGTGTTCTCAGTTCTGCGGGCAAGCACGCCCTCTTGCCTTGGCCCCGAGAGCAAAGTCCCGAGCGAGCACTCGACTCAGTGCAATGCACCCGGAAGGACGCTCTCGCTCGCCTTTCGAGGAGCGATTCCCAACAGCAGAAGCAGCAGAGGCACAAACTGCATGACGAGAAGGGACAACGTAGAACACGTCTCTGTCCTGGCACATTTTCGTGTGCGATACTTCCCTCCGGGTCTTCGGGCCTTGCGAAGCTCTGTGTACTGCGAGCGCTGCTACTCGCAGCTGAGAAGGACCGTGGAGCTAGCGGCGAATTCGGAGAGCTCTTCGCTGCACTGCGCCTCTCGCAAGCGGCTTCGTTCTTCGCCTTCTGCCGTCCGGCGAGAGCTGAACTCCAGCGGTCAGTTGCAGCTCTGCCCAACAGCGTGTTCTCAGTTCTGCGGGCAAGCACGCCCTCTTGCCTTGGCCCCGAGAGCAAAGTCCCGAGCGAGCACTCGACTCAGTGCAATGCACCCGGAAGGACGCTCTCGCTCGTCTTTCAAGGAGCGATTCCCAACAGCAGAAGCAGCAGAGGCACAAACTGCATGACGAGAAGGGACAACGTAGAACACGTCTCTGTCCTGGCACATTTTCGTGTGCGATACTTCCCTCCGGGTCTTCGGGCCTTGCGAAGCTCTGTGTACTGCGAGCGCTGCTACTCGCAGCTGAGAAGGACCGTGGAGCTAGCGGCGAATTCGGAGAGCTCTTCGCTGCACTGCGCCGCTCGCAAGCGGCTTCGTTCTTCGCCTTCTGCCGTCCGGCGAGAGCTGAACTCCAGCGGTCAGTTGCAGCTCTGCCCAACAGCGTGTTCTCAGTTCTGCGGGCAAGCACGCCCTCTTGCCTTGGCCCCGAGAGCAAAGTCCCGAGCGAGCACTCGACTCAGTGCAATGCACCCGGAAGGACGCTCTCTCTCGTCTTTCAAGGAGCGATTCCCAACAGCAGAAGCAGCAGAGGCACAAACTGCATGACGAGAAGGGACAACGTAGAACACGTCTCTGTCCTGGCACATTTTCGTGTGCGATACTTCCCTCCGGGTCTTCGGGCCTTGCGAAGCTCTGTGTACTGCGAGCGCTGCTACTCGCAGCTGAGAAGGACCGTGGAGCTAGCGGCGAATTCGGAGAGCTCTTCGCTGCACTGCGCCGCTCGCAAGCGGCTTCGTTCTTCGCCTTCTGCCGTCCGGCGAGAGCTGAACTCCAGCGGTCGGTTGCAGCTCTGCCCAACAGCGTGTTCTCAGTTCTGCGGGCAAGCACGCCCTCTTGCCTTGGCCCCGAGAGCAAAGTCCCGAGCGAGCACTCGACTCAGTGCAATGCACCCGGAAGGACGCTCTCGCTCGTCTTTCAAGGAGCGATTCCCAACAGCAGAAGCAGCAGAGGCACAAACTGCATGACGAGAAGGGACAACGTAGAACACGTCTCTGTCCTGGCACATTTTCGTGTGCGATACTTCCCTCCGGGTCTTCGGCCTTGCGAAGCTCTGTGTACTGCGAGCGCTGCTACTCGCAGCTGAGAAGGACCGTGGAGCTAGCGGCGAATTCGGAGAGCTCTTCGCTGCACTGCGCCGCTCGCAAGCGGCTTCGTTCTTCGCCTTCTGCCGTCCGGCGAGAGCTGAACTCCAGCGGTCAGTTGCAGCTCTGCCCAACAGCGTGTTCTCAGTTCTGCGGGCAAGCACGCCCTCTTGCTTGGCCCCGAGAGCAAAGTCCCGAGCGAGCACTCGACTCAGTGCAATGCACCCAGAAGGGACGCTCTCGCTCGTCTTTCAAGGAGCGATTCCCAACAGCAGAAGCAGCAGAGGCACAAACTGCATGACGAGAAGGGACAACGTAGAACACGTCTCTGTCCTGGCACATTTTCGTGTGCGATACTTCCCTCCGGGTCTTCGGGCCTTGCGAAGCTCTGTGTACTGCGAGCGCTGCTACTCGCAGCTGAGAAGGACCGTGGAGCTAGCGGCGAATTCGGAGAGCTCTTCGCTGCACTGCGCCGCTCGCAAGCGGCTTCGTTCTTCGCCTTCTGCCGTCCGGCGAGAGCTGAACTCCAGCGGTCAGTTGCAGCTCTGCCCAACAGCGTGTTCTCAGTTCTGCGGGCAAGCACGCCCTCTTGCCTTGGCCCCGAGAGCAAAGTCCCGAGCGAGCACTCGACTCAGTGCAATGCACCGGAAGGACGCTCTCGCTCGCCTTTCAAGGAGCGATTCCTAACAGCAGAAGCAGCAGAGGCACAAACTGCATGACGAGAAGGGACAACGTAGAACACGTCTCTGTCCTGGCACATTTTCGTGTGCGATACTTCCCTCCGGGTCTTCGGGCCTTGCGAAGCTCTGTGTACTGCGAGCGCTGCTACTCGCAGCTGAGAAGGACCGTGGAGCTAGCGGCGAATTCGGAGAGCTCTTCGCTGCACTGCGCCGCTCGCAAGCGGCTTCGTTCTTCGCCTTCTGCCGTCCGGCGAGAGCTGAACTCCAGCGGTCAGTTGCAGCTCTGCCCAACAGCGTGTTCTCAGTTCTGCGGGCAAGCACGCCCTCTTGCCTTGGCCCCGAGAGCAAAGTCCCGAGCGAGCACTCGACTCAGTGCAATGCACCCGGAAGGACGCTCTCGCTCGCCTTTCAAGGAGCGATTCCTAACAGCAGAAGCAGCAGAGGCACAAACTGCATGACGAGAAGGGACAACGTAGAACACGTCTCTGTCCTGGCACATTTTCGTGTGCGATACTTCCCTCCGGGTCTTCGGGCCTTGCGAAGCTCTGTGTACTGCGAGCGCTGCTACTCGCAGCTGAGAAGGACCGTGGAGCTAGCGGCGAATTCGGAGAGCTCTTCGCTGCACTGCGCCGCTCGCAAGCGGCTTCGTTCTTCGCCTTCTGCCGTCCGGCGAGAGCTGAACTCCAGCGGTCAGTTGCAGCTCTGCCCAACAGCGTGTTCTCAGTTCTGCGGGCAAGCACGCCCTCTTGCCTTGGCCCCGAGAGCAAAGTCCCGAGCGAGCACTCGACTCAGTGCAATGCACCCGGAAGGACGCTCTCGCTCGCCTTTCAAGGAGCGATTCCTAACAGCAGAAGCAGCAGAGGCACAAACTGCATGACGAGAAGGGACAACGTAGAACACGTCTCTGTCCTGGCACATTTTCGTGTGCGATACTTCCCTCCGGGTCTTCGGGCCTTGCGAAGCTCTGTGTACTGCGAGCGCTGCTACTCGCAGCTGAGAAGGACCGTGGAGCTAGCGGCGAATTCGGAGAGCTCTTCGCTGCACTGCGCCGCTCGCAAGCGGCTTCGTTCTTCGCCTTCTGCCGTCCGGCGAGAGCTGAACTCCAGCGGTCAGTTGCAGCTCTGCCCAACAGCGTGTTCTCAGTTCTGCGGGCAAGCACGCCCTCTTGCCTTGGCCCCGAGAGCAAAGTCCCGAGCGAGCACTCGACTCAGTGCAATGCACCCGGAAGGACGCTCTCGCTCGCCTTTCAAGGAGCGATTCCTAACAGCAGAAGCAGCAGAGGCACAAACTGCATGACGAGAAGGGACAACGTAGAACACGTCTCTGTCCTGGCACATTTTCGTGTGCGATACTTCCCTCCGGGTCTTCGGGCCTTGCGAAGCTCTGTGTACTGCGAGCGCTGCTACTCGCAGCTGAGAAGGACCGTGGAGCTAGCGGCGAATTCGGAGAGCTCTTCGCTGCACTGCGCCGCTCGCAAGCGGCTTCGTTCTTCGCCTTCTGCCGTCCGGCGAGAGCTGAACTCCAGCGGTCAGTTGCAGCTCTGCCCAACAGCGTGTTCTCAGTTCTGCGGGCAAGCACGCCCTCTTGCCTTGGCCCCGAGAGCAAAGTCCCGAGCGAGCACTCGACTCAGTGCAATGCACCCGGAAGGACGCTCTCGCTCGTCTTTCAAGGAGCGATTCCTAACAGCAGAAGCAGCAGAGGCACAAACTGCATGACGAGAAGGGACAACGTAGAACACGTCTCTGTCCTGGCACATTTTCGTGTGCGATACTTCCCTCCGGGTCTTCGGGCCTTGCGAAGCTCTGTGTACTGCGAGCGCTGCTACTCGCAGCTGAGAAGGACCGTGGAGCTAGCGGCGAATTCGGAGAGCTCTTCGCTGCACTGCGCCGCTCGCAAGCGGCTTCGTTCTTCGCCTTCTGCCGTCCGGCGAGAGCTGAACTCCAGCGGTCAGTTGCAGCTCTGCCCAACAGCGTGTTCTCAGTTCTGCGGGCAAGCACGCCCTCTTGCCTTGGCCCCGAGAGCAAAGTCCCGAGCGAGCACTCGACTCAGTGCAATGCACCCGGAAGGACGCTCTCGCTCGTCTTTCAAGGAGCGATTCCTAACAGCAGAAGCAGCAGAGGCACAAACTGCATGACGAGAAGGGACAACGTAGAACACGTCTCTGTCCTGGCACATTTTCGTGTGCGATACTTCCCTCCGGGTCTTCGGGCCTTGCGAAGCTCTGTGTACTGCGAGCGCTGCTACTCGCAGCTGAGAAGGACCGTGGAGCTAGCGGCGAATTCGGAGAGCTCTTCGCTGCACTGCGCCGCTCGCAAGCGGCTTCGTTCTTCGCCTTCTGCCGTCCGGCGAGAGCTGAACTCCAGCGGTCAGTTGCAGCTCTGCCCAACAGCGTGTTCTCAGTTCTGCGGGCAAGCACGCCCTCTTGCCTTGGCCCCGAGAGCAAAGTCCCGAGCGAGCACTCGACTCAGTGCAATGCACCCGGAAGGGACGCTCTCGCTCGCCTTTCAAGGAGCGATTCCTAACAGCAGAAGCAGCAGAGGCACAAACTGCATGACGAGAAGGGACAACGTAGAACACGTCTCTGTCCTGGCACATTTTCGTGTGCGATACTTCCCTCCGGGTCTTCGGGCCTTGCGAAGCTCTGTGTACTGCGAGCGCTGCTACTCGCAGCTGAGAAGGACCGTGGAGCTAGCGGCGAATTCGGAGAGCTCTTCGCTGCACTGCGCCGCTCGCAAGCGGCTTCGTTCTTCGCCTTCTGCCGTCCGGCGAGAGCTGAACTCCAGCGGTCAGTTGCAGCTCTGCCCAACAGCGTGTTCTCAGTTCTGCGGGCAAGCACGCCCTCTTGCCTTGGCCCCGAGTGCAAAGTCCCGAGCGAGCACTCGACTCAGTGCAATGCACCCGGAAGGACGCTCTCGCTCGCCTTTCAAGGAGCGATTCCTAACAGCAGAAGCAGCAGAGGCACAAACTGCATGACGAGAAGGGACAACGTAGAACACGTCTCTGTCCTGGCACATTTTCGTGTGCGATACTTCCCTCCGGGTCTTCGGGCCTTGCGAAGCTCTGTGTACTGCGAGCGCTGCTACTCGCAGCTGAGAAGGACCGTGGAGCTAGCGGCGAATTCGGAGAGCTCTTCGCTGCACTGCGCCGCTCGCAAGCGGCTTCGTTCTTCGCCTTCTGCCGTCCGGCGAGAGCTGAACTCCAGCGGTCAGTTGCAGCTCTGCCCAACAGCGTGTTCTCAGTTCTGCGGGCAAGCACGCCCTCTTGCCTTGGCCCCGAGAGCAAAGTCCCGAGCGAGCACTCGACTCAGTGCAATGCACCCGGAAGGACGCTCTCGCTCGCCTTTCAAGGAGCGATTCCTAACAGCAGAAGCAGCAGAGGCACAAACTGCATGACGAGAAGGGACAACGTAGAACACGTCTCTGTCCTGGCACATTTTCGTGTGCGATACTTCCCTCCGGGTCTTCGGGCCTTGCGAAGCCCTGTGTACTGCGAGCGCTGCTACTCGCAGCTGAGAAGGACCGTGGAGCTAGCGGCGAATTCGGAGAGCTCTTCGCTGCACTGCGCCGCTCGCAAGCGGCTTCGTTCTTCGCCTTCTGCCGTCCGGCGAGAGCTGAACTCCAGCGGTCAGTTGCAGCTCTGCCCAACAGCGTGTTCTCAGTTCTGCGGGCAAGCACGCCCTCTTGCCTTGGCCCCGAGAGCAAAGTCCCGAGCGAGCACTCGACTCAGTGCAATGCACCCAGAAGGGACGCTCTCGCTCGTCTTTCAAGGAGCGATACCCAACAGCAGAAGCAGCAGAGGCACAAACTGCATGACGAGAAGGGACAACGTAGAACACGTCTCTGTCCTGGCACATTTTCGTGTGCGATACTTCCCTCCGGGTCTTCGGGCCTTGCGAAGCTCTGTGTACTGCGAGCGCTGCTACTCGCAGCTGAGAAGGACCGTGGAGCTAGCGGCGAATTCGGAGAGCTCTTCGCTGCACTGCGCCGCTCGCAAGCGGCTTCGTTCTTCGCCTTCTGCCGTCCGGCGAGAGCTGAACTCCAGCGGTCAGTTGCAGCTCTGCCCAACAGCGTGTTCTCAGTTCTGCGGGCAAGCACGCCCTCTTGCCTTGGCCCCGAGAGCAAAGTCCCGAGCGAGCACTCGACTCAGTGCAATGCACCCGGAAGGACGCTCTCGCTCGCCTTTCGAGGAGCGATTCCTAACAGCAGAAGCAGCAGAGGCACAAACTGCATGACGAGAAGGGACAACGTAGAACACGTCTCTGTCCTGGCACATTTTCGTGTGCGATACTTCCCTCCGGGTCTTCGGGCCTTGCGAAGCTCTGTGTACTGCGAGCGCTGCTACTCGCAGCTGAGAAGGACCGTGGAGCTAGCGGCGAATTCGGAGAGCTCTTCGCTGCACTGCGCCGCTCGCAAGCGGCTTCGTTCTTCGCCTTCTGCCGTCCGGCGAGAGCTGAACTCCAGCGGTCAGTTGCAGCTCTGCCCAACAGCGTGTTCTCAGTTCTGCGGGCAAGCACGCCCTCTTGCCTTGGCCCCGAGAGCAAAGTCCCGAGCGAGCACTCGACTCAGTGCAATGCACCCAGAAGGGACGCTCTCGCTCGTCTTTCGAGGAGCGATAGCCAACAGCAGAAGCAGCAGAGGCACAAACTGCATGACGAGAAGGGGACAACGTAGAACACGTCTCTGTCCTGGCACATTTTCGTGTGCGATACTTCCCTCCGGGTCTTCGGGCCTTGCGAAGCTCTGTGTACTGCGAGCGCTGCTACTCGCAGCTGAGAAGGACCGTGGAGCTAGCGGCGAATTCGGAGAGCTCTTCGCTGCACTGCGCCGCTCGCAAGCGGCTTCGTTCTTCGCCTATGCCGTCCGGCGAGAGCTGAACTCCAGCGGTCAGTTGCAGCTCTGCCCAACAGCGTGTTCTCAGTTCTGCGGGCAAGCACGCCCTCTTGCCTTGGCCCCGAGAGCAAAGTCCCGAGCGAGCACTCGACTCAGTGCAATGCACCCGGAAGGACGCTCTCGCTCGCCTTTCAAGGAGCGATTCCTAACAGCAGAAGCAGCAGAGGCACAAACTGCATGACGAGAAGGGACAACGTAGAACACGTCTCTGTCCTGGCACATTTTCGTGTGCGATACTTCCCTCCGGGTCTTCGGGCCTTGCGAAGCTCTGTGTACTGCGAGCGCTGCTACTCGCAGCTGAGAAGGACCGTGGAGCTAGCGGCGAATTCGGAGAGCTCTTCGCTGCACTGCGCCGCTCGCAAGCGGCTTCGTTCTTCGCCTTCTGCCGTCCGGCGAGAGCTGAACTCCAGCGGTCAGTTGCAGCTCTGCCCAACAGCGTGTTCTCAGTTCTGCGGGCAAGCACGCCCTCTTGCCTTGGCCCCGAGAGCAAAGTCCCGAGCGAGCACTCGACTCAGTGCAATGCACCCGGAAGGACGCTCTCGCTCGCCTTTCAAGGAGCGATTCCTAACAGCAGAAGCAGCAGAGGCACAAACTGCATGACGAGAAGGGACAACGTAGAACACGTCTCTGTCCTGGCACATTTTCGTGTGCGATACTTCCCTCCGGGTCTTCGGGCCTTGCGAAGCTCTGTGTACTGCGAGCGCTGCTACTCGCAGCTGAGAAGGACCGTGGAGCTAGCGGCGAATTCGGAGAGCTCTTCGCTGCACTGCGCCGCTCGCAAGCGGCTTCGTTCTTCGCCTTCTGCCGTCCGGCGAGAGCTGAACTCCAGCGGTCAGTTGCAGCTCTGCCCAACAGCGTGTTCTCAGTTCTGCGGGCAAGCACGCCCTCTTGCCTTGGCCCCGAGAGCAAAGTCCCGAGCGAGCACTCGACTCAGTGCAATGCACCCAGAAGGGACGCTCTCGCTCGTCCTTTCAAGGAGCGATACCCAACAGCAGAAGCAGCAGAGGCACAAACTGCATGACGAGAAGGGACAACGTAGAACACGTCTCTGTCCTGGCACATTTTCGTGTGCGATACTTCCCTCCGGGTCTTCGGGCCTTGCGAAGCTCTGTGTACTGCGAGCGCTGCTACTCGCAGCTGAGAAGGACCGTGGAGCTAGCGGCGAATTCGGAGAGCTCTTCGCTGCACTGCGCCGCTCGCAAGCGGCTTCGTTCTTCGCCTTCTGCCGTCCGGCGAGAGCTGAACTCCAGCGGTCAGTTGCAGCTCTGCCCAACAGCGTGTTCTCAGTTCTGCGGGCAAGCACGCCCTCTTGCCTTGGCCCCGAGAGCAAAGTCCCGAGCGAGCACTCGACTCAGTGCAATGCACCCGGAAGGACGCTCTCGCTCGCCTTTCAAGGAGCGATTCCTAACAGCAGAAGCAGCAGAGGCACAAACTGCATGACGAGAAGGGACAACGTAGAACACGTCTCTGTCCTGGCACATTTTCGTGTGCGATACTTCCCTCCGGGTCTTCGGGCCTTGCGAAGCTCTGTGTACTGCGAGCGCTGCTACTCGCAGCTGAGAAGGACCGTGGAGCTAGCGGCGAATTCGGAGAGCTCTTCGCTGCACTGCGCCGCTCGCAAGCGGCTTCGTTCTTCGCCTTCTGCCGTCCGGCGAGAGCTGAACTCCAGCGGTCAGTTGCAGCTCTGCCCAACAGCGTGTTCTCAGTTCTGCGGGCAAGCACGCCCTCTTGCCTTGGCCCCGAGAGCAAAGTCCCGAGCGAGCACTCGACTCAGTGCAATGCACCCGGAAGGACGCTCTCGCTCGTCTTTCAAGGAGCGATTCCTAACAGCAGAAGCAGCAGAGGCACAAACTGCATGACGAGAAGGGACAACGTAGAACACGTCTCTGTCCTGGCACATTTTCGTGTGCGATACTTCCCTCCGGGTCTTCGGGCCTTGCGAAGCTCTGTGTACTGCGAGCGCTGCTACTCGCAGCTGAGAAGGACCGTGGAGCTAGCGGCGAATTCGGAGAGCTCTTCGCTGCACTGCGCCGCTCGCAAGCGGCTTCGTTCTTCGCCTTCTGCCGTCCGGCGAGAGCTGAACTCCAGCGGTCAGTTGCAGCTCTGCCCAACAGCGTGTTCTCAGTTCTGCGGGCAAGCACGCCCTCTTGCCTTGGCCCCGAGAGCAAAGTCCCGAGCGAGCACTCGACTCAGTGCAATGCACCCAGAAGGGACGCTCTCGCTCGCCTTTCAAGGAGCGATACCTAACAGCAGAAGCAGCAGAGGCACAAACTGCATGACGAGAAGGGACAACGTAGAACACGTCTCTGTCCTGGCACATTTTCGTGTGCGATACTTCCCTCCGGGTCTTCGGGCCTTGCGAAGCTCTGTGTACTGCGAGCGCTGCTACTCGCAGCTGAGAAGGACCGTGGAGCTAGCGGCGAATTCGGAGAGCTCTTCGCTGCACTGCGCCGCTCGCAAGCGGCTTCGTTCTTCGCCTTCTGCCGTCCGGCGAGAGCTGAACTCCAGCGGTCAGTTGCAGCTCTGCCCAACAGCGTGTTCTCAGTTCTGCGGGCAAGCACGCCCTCTTGCCTTGGCCCCGAGAGCAAAGTCCCGAGCGAGCACTCGACTCAGTGCAATGCACCCGGAAGGACGCTCTCGCTCGCCTTTCAAGGAGCGATTCCTAACAGCAGAAGCAGCAGAGGCACAAACTGCATGACGAGAAGGGACAACGTAGAACACGTCTCTGTCCTGGCACATTTTCGTGTGCGATACTTCCCTCCGGGTCTTCGGGCCTTGCGAAGCTCTGTGTACTGCGAGCGCTGCTACTCGCAGCTGAGAAGGACCGTGGAGCTAGCGGCGAATTCGGAGAGCTCTTCGCTGCACTGCGCCGCTCGCAAGCGGCTTCGTTCTTCGCCTTCTGCCGTCCGGCGAGAGCTGAACTCCAGCGGTCAGTTGCAGCTCTGCCCAACAGCGTGTTCTCAGTTCTGCGGGCAAGCACGCCCTCTTGCCTTGGCCCCGAGAGCAAAGTCCCGAGCGAGCACTCGACTCAGTGCAATGCACCCGGAAGGACGCTCTCGCTCGCCTTTCAAGGAGCGATTCCTAACAGCAGAAGCAGCAGAGGCACAAACTGCATGACGAGAAGGGACAACGTAGAACACGTCTCTGTCCTGGCACATTTTCGTGTGCGATACTTCCCTCCGGGTCTTCGGGCCTTGCGAAGCTCTGTGTACTGCGAGCGCTGCTACTCGCAGCTGAGAAGGACCGTGGAGCTAGCGGCGAATTCGGAGAGCTCTTCGCTGCACTGCGCCGCTCGCAAGCGGCTTCGTTCTTCGCCTTCTGCCGTCCGGCGAGAGCTGAACTCCAGCGGTCAGTTGCAGCTCTGCCCAACAGCGTGTTCTCAGTTCTGCGGGCAAGCACGCCCTCTTGCCTTGGCCCCGAGAGCAAAGTCCCGAGCGAGCACTCGACTCAGTGCAATGCACCCGGAAGGACGCTCTCGCTCGCCTTTCAAGGAGCGATTCCTAACAGCAGAAGCAGCAGAGGCACAAACTGCATGACGAGAAGGGACAACGTAGAACACGTCTCTGTCCTGGCACATTTTCGTGTGCGATACTTCCCTCCGGGTCTTCGGGCCTTGCGAAGCTCTGTGTACTGCGAGCGCTGCTACTCGCAGCTGAGAAGGACCGTGGAGCTAGCGGCGAATTCGGAGAGCTCTTCGCTGCACTGCGCCGCTCGCAAGCGGCTTCGTTCTTCGCCTTCTGCCGTCCGGCGAGAGCTGAACTCCAGCGGTCAGTTGCAGCTCTGCCCAACAGCGTGTTCTCAGTTCTGCGGGCAAGCACGCCCTCTTGCCTTGGCCCCGAGAGCAAAGTCCCGAGCGAGCACTCGACTCAGTGCAATGCACCCGGAAGGACGCTCTCGCTCGCCTTTCAAGGAGCGATTCCTAACAGCAGAAGCAGCAGAGGCACAAACTGCATGACGAGAAGGGACAACGTAGAACACGTCTCTGTCCTGGCACATTTTCGTGTGCGATACTTCCCTCCGGGTCTTCGGGCCTTGCGAAGCTCTGTGTACTGCGAGCGCTGCTACTCGCAGCTGAGAAGGACCGTGGAGCTAGCGGCGAATTCGGAGAGCTCTTCGCTGCACTGCGCCGCTCGCAAGCGGCTTCGTTCTTCGCCTTCTGCCGTCCGGCGAGAGCTGAACTCCAGCGGTCAGTTGCAGCTCTGCCCAACAGCGTGTTCTCAGTTCTGCGGGCAAGCACGCCCTCTTGCCTTGGCCCCGAGAGCAAAGTCCCGAGCGAGCACTCGACTCAGTGCAATGCACCCGGAAGGGACGCTCTCGCTCGCCTTTCAAGGAGCGATTCCTAACAGCAGAAGCAGCAGAGGCACAAACTGCATGACGAGAAGGGACAACGTAGAACACGTCTCTGTCCTGGCACATTTTCGTGTGCGATACTTCCCTCCGGGTCTTCGGGCCTTGCGAAGCTCTGTGTACTGCGAGCGCTGCTACTCGCAGCTGAGAAGGACCGTGGAGCTAGCGGCGAATTCGGAGAGCTCTTCGCTGCACTGCGCCGCTCGCAAGCGGCTTCGTTCTTCGCCTTCTGCCGTCCGGCGAGAGCTGAACTCCAGCGGTCAGTTGCAGCTCTGCCCAACAGCGTGTTCTCAGTTCTGCGGGCAAGCACGCCCTCTTGCCTTGGCCCCGAGAGCAAAGTCCCGAGCGAGCACTCGACTCAGTGCAATGCACCCGGAAGGACGCTCTCGCTCGTCTTTCAAGGAGCGATTCCTAACAGCAGAAGCAGCAGAGGCACAAACTGCATGACGAGAAGGGACAACGTAGAACACGTCTCTGTCCTGGCACATTTTCGTGTGCGATACTTCCCTCCGGGTCTTCGGGCCTTGCGAAGCTCTGTGTACTGCGAGCGCTGCTACTCGCAGCTGAGAAGGACCGTGGAGCTAGCGGCGAATTCGGAGAGCTCTTCGCTGCACTGCGCCGCTCGCAAGCGGCTTCGTTCTTCGCCTTCTGCCGTCCGGCGAGAGCTGAACTCCAGCGGTCAGTTGCAGCTCTGCCCAACAGCGTGTTCTCAGTTCTGCGGGCAAGCACGCCCTCTTGCCTTGGCCCCGAGAGCAAAGTCCCGAGCGAGCACTCGACTCAGTGCAATGCACCCGGAAGGGACGCTCTCGCTCGCCTTTCAAGGAGCGATTCCTAACAGCAGAAGCAGCAGAGGCACAAACTGCATGACGAGAAGGGACAACGTAGAACACGTCTCTGTCCTGGCACATTTTCGTGTGCGATACTTCCCTCCGGGTCTTCGGGCCTTGCGAAGCTCTGTGTACTGCGAGCGCTGCTACTCGCAGCTGAGAAGGACCGTGGAGCTAGCGGCGAATTCGGAGAGCTCTTCGCTGCACTGCGCCGCTCGCAAGCGGCTTCGTTCTTCGCCTTCTGCCGTCCGGCGAGAGCTGAACTCCAGCGGTCAGTTGCAGCTCTGCCCAACAGCGTGTTCTCAGTTCTGCGGGCAAGCACGCCCTCTTGCCTTGGCCCCGAGAGCAAAGTCCCGAGCGAGCACTCGACTCAGTGCAATGCACCCGGAAGGACGCTCTCGCTCGCCTTTCAAGGAGCGATTCCTAACAGCAGAAGCAGCAGAGGCACAAACTGCATGACGAGAAGGGACAACGTAGAACACGTCTCTGTCCTGGCACATTTTCGTGTGCGATACTTCCCTCCGGGTCTTCGGGCCTTGCGAAGCTCTGTGTACTGCGAGCGCTGCTACTCGCAGCTGAGAAGGACCGTGGAGCTAGCGGCGAATTCGGAGAGCTCTTCGCTGCACTGCGCCGCTCGCAAGCGGCTTCGTTCTTCGCCTTCTGCCGTCCGGCGAGAGCTGAACTCCAGCGGTCAGTTGCAGCTCTGCCCAACAGCGTGTTCTCAGTTCTGCGGGCAAGCACGCCCTCTTGCCTTGGCCCCGAGAGCAAAGTCCCGAGCGAGCACTCGACTCAGTGCAATGCACCCGGAAGGGACGCTCTCGCTCGCCTTTCAAGGAGCGATTCCTAACAGCAGAAGCAGCAGAGGCACAAACTGCATGACGAGAAGGGACAACGTAGAACACGTCTCTGTCCTGGCACATTTTCGTGTGCGATACTTCCCTCCGGGTCTTCGGGCCTTGCGAAGCTCTGTGTACTGCGAGCGCTGCTACTCGCAGCTGAGAAGGACCGTGGAGCTAGCGGCGAATTCGGAGAGCTCTTCGCTGCACTGCGCCGCTCGCAAGCGGCTTCGTTCTTCGCCTTCTGCCGTCCGGCGAGAGCTGAACTCCAGCGGTCAGTTGCAGCTCTGCCCAACAGCGTGTTCTCAGTTCTGCGGGCAAGCACGCCCTCTTGCCTTGGCCCCGAGAGCAAAGTCCCGAGCGAGCACTCGACTCAGTGCAATGCACCCGGAAGGACGCTCTCGCTCGCCTTTCAAGGAGCGATTCCTAACAGCAGAAGCAGCAGAGGCACAAACTGCATGACGAGAAGGGACAACGTAGAACACGTCTCTGTCCTGGCACATTTTCGTGTGCGATACTTCCCTCCGGGTCTTCGGGCCTTGCGAAGCTCTGTGTACTGCGAGCGCTGCTACTCGCAGCTGAGAAGGACCGTGGAGCTAGCGGCGAATTCGGAGAGCTCTTCGCTGCACTGCGCCGCTCGCAAGCGGCTTCGTTCTTCGCCTTCTGCCGTCCGGCGAGAGCTGAACTCCAGCGGTCAGTTGCAGCTCTGCCCAACAGCGTGTTCTCAGTTCTGCGGGCAAGCACGCCCTCTTGCCTTGGCCCCGAGAGCAAAGTCCCGAGCGAGCACTCGACTCAGTGCAATGCACCCGGAAGGACGCTCTCGCTCGCCTTTCAAGGAGCGATTCCTAACAGCAGAAGCAGCAGAGGCACAAACTGCATGACGAGAAGGGACAACGTAGAACACGTCTCTGTCCTGGCACATTTTCGTGTGCGATACTTCCCTCCGGGTCTTCGGGCCTTGCGAAGCTCTGTGTACTGCGAGCGCTGCTACTCGCAGCTGAGAAGGACCGTGGAGCTAGCGGCGAATTCGGAGAGCTCTTCGCTGCACTGCGCCGCTCGCAAGCGGCTTCGTTCTTCGCCTTCTGCCGTCCGGCGAGAGCTGAACTCCAGCGGTCAGTTGCAGCTCTGCCCAACAGCGTGTTCTCAGTTCTGCGGGCAAGCACGCCCTCTTGCCTTGGCCCCGAGAGCAAAGTCCCGAGCGAGCACTCGACTCAGTGCAATGCACCCGGAAGGGACGCTCTCGCTCGTCCTTTCAAGGAGCGATACCTAACAGCAGAAGCAGCAGAGGCACAAACTGCATGACGAGAAGGGACAACGTAGAACACGTCTCTGTCCTGGCACATTTTCGTGTGCGATACTTCCCTCCGGGTCTTCGGGCCTTGCGAAGCTCTGTGTACTGCGAGCGCTGCTACTCGCAGCTGAGAAGGACCGTGGAGCTAGCGGCGAATTCGGAGAGCTCTTCGCTGCACTGCGCCGCTCGCAAGCGGCTTCGTTCTTCGCCTTCTGCCGTCCGGCGAGAGCTGAACTCCAGCGGTCAGTTGCAGCTCTGCCCAACAGCGTGTTCTCAGTTCTGCGGGCAAGCACGCCCTCTTGCCTTGGCCCCGAGAGCAAAGTCCCGAGCGAGCACTCGACTCAGTGCAATGCACCGGAAGGACGCTCTCGCTCGCCTTTCAAGGAGCGATTCCTAACAGCAGAAGCAGCAGAGGCACAAACTGCATGACGAGAAGGGACAACGTAGAACACGTCTCTGTCCTGGCACATTTTCGTGTGCGATACTTCCCTCCGGGTCTTCGGGCCTTGCGAAGCTCTGTGTACTGCGAGCGCTGCTACTCGCAGCTGAGAAGGACCGTGGAGCTAGCGGCGAATTCGGAGAGCTCTTCGCTGCACTGCGCCGCTCGCAAGCGGCTTCGTTCTTCGCCTTCTGCCGTCCGGCGAGAGCTGAACTCCAGCGGTCAGTTGCAGCTCTGCCCAACAGCGTGTTCTCAGTTCTGCGGGCAAGCACGCCCTCTTGCCTTGGCCCCGAGAGCAAAGTCCCGAGCGAGCACTCGACTCAGTGCAATGCACCCGGAAGGGACGCTCTCGCTCGCCTTTCAAGGAGCGATTCCTAACAGCAGAAGCAGCAGAGGCACAAACTGCATGACGAGAAGGGACAACGTAGAACACGTCTCTGTCCTGGCACATTTTCGTGTGCGATACTTCCCTCCGGGTCTTCGGGCCTTGCGAAGCTCTGTGTACTGCGAGCGCTGCTACTCGCAGCTGAGAAGGACCGTGGAGCTAGCGGCGAATTCGGAGAGCTCTTCGCTGCACTGCGCCGCTCGCAAGCGGCTTCGTTCTTCGCCTTCTGCCGTCCGGCGAGAGCTGAACTCCAGCGGTCAGTTGCAGCTCTGCCCAACAGCGTGTTCTCAGTTCTGCGGGCAAGCACGCCCTCTTGCCTTGGCCCCGAGAGCAAAGTCCCGAGCGAGCACTCGACTCAGTGCAATGCACCCGGAAGGACGCTCTCGCTCGCCTTTCAAGGAGCGATTCCTAACAGCAGAAGCAGCAGAGGCACAAACTGCATGACGAGAAGGGACAACGTAGAACACGTCTCTGTCCTGGCACATTTTCGTGTGCGATACTTCCCTCCGGGTCTTCGGGCCTTGCGAAGCTCTGTGTACTGCGAGCGCTGCTACTCGCAGCTGAGAAGGACCGTGGAGCTAGCGGCGAATTCGGAGAGCTCTTCGCTGCACTGCGCCGCTCGCAAGCGGCTTCGTTCTTCGCCTTCTGCCGTCCGGCGAGAGCTGAACTCCAGCGGTCAGTTGCAGCTCTGCCCAACAGCGTGTTCTCAGTTCTGCGGGCAAGCACGCCCTCTTGCCTTGGCCCCGAGAGCAAAGTCCCGAGCGAGCACTCGACTCAGTGCAATGCACCCGGAAGGACGCTCTCGCTCGCCTTTCAAGGAGCGATTCCTAACAGCAGAAGCAGCAGAGGCACAAACTGCATGACGAGAAGGGACAACGTAGAACACGTCTCTGTCCTGGCACATTTTCGTGTGCGATACTTCCCTCCGGGTCTTCGGGCCTTGCGAAGCTCTGTGTACTGCGAGCGCTGCTACTCGCAGCTGAGAAGGACCGTGGAGCTAGCGGCGAATTCGGAGAGCTCTTCGCTGCACTGCGCCGCTCGCAAGCGGCTTCGTTCTTCGCCTTCTGCCGTCCGGCGAGAGCTGAACTCCAGCGGTCAGTTGCAGCTCTGCCCAACAGCGTGTTCTCAGTTCTGCGGGCAAGCACGCCCTCTTGCCTTGGCCCCGAGAGCAAAGTCCCGAGCGAGCACTCGACTCAGTGCAATGCACCCGGAAGGACGCTCTCGCTCGCCTTTCAAGGAGCGATTCCTAACAGCAGAAGCAGCAGAGGCACAAACTGCATGACGAGAAGGGACAACGTAGAACACGTCTCTGTCCTGGCACATTTTCGTGTGCGATACTTCCCTCCGGGTCTTCGGGCCTTGCGAAGCTCTGTGTACTGCGAGCGCTGCTACTCGCAGCTGAGAAGGACCGTGGAGCTAGCGGCGAATTCGGAGAGCTCTTCGCTGCACTGCGCCGCTCGCAAGCGGCTTCGTTCTTCGCCTTCTGCCGTCCGGCGAGAGCTGAACTCCAGCGGTCAGTTGCAGCTCTGCCCAACAGCGTGTTCTCAGTTCTGCGGGCAAGCACGCCCTCTTGCCTTGGCCCCGAGAGCAAAGTCCCGAGCGAGCACTCGACTCAGTGCAATGCACCCGGAAGGACGCTCTCGCTCGCCTTTCAAGGAGCGATTCCTAACAGCAGAAGCAGCAGAGGCACAAACTGCATGACGAGAAGGGACAACGTAGAACACGTCTCTGTCCTGGCACATTTTCGTGTGCGATACTTCCCTCCGGGTCTTCGGGCCTTGCGAAGCTCTGTGTACTGCGAGCGCTGCTACTCGCAGCTGAGAAGGACCGTGGAGCTAGCGGCGAATTCGGAGAGCTCTTCGCTGCACTGCGCCGCTCGCAAGCGGCTTCGTTCTTCGCCTTCTGCCGTCCGGCGAGAGCTGAACTCCAGCGGTCAGTTGCAGCTCTGCCCAACAGCGTGTTCTCAGTTCTGCGGGCAAGCACGCCCTCTTGCCTTGGCCCCGAGAGCAAAGTCCCCGAGCGAGCACTCGACTCAGTGCAATGCACCCGGAAGGACGCTCTCGCTCGTCTTTCAAGGAGCGATTCCTAACAGCAGAAGCAGCAGAGGCACAAACTGCATGACGAGAAGGGACAACGTAGAACACGTCTCTGTCCTGGCACATTTTCGTGTGCGATACTTCCCTCCGGGTCTTCGGGCCTTGCGAAGCTCTGTGTACTGCGAGCGCTGCTACTCGCAGCTGAGAAGGACCGTGGAGCTAGCGGCGAATTCGGAGAGCTCTTCGCTGCACTGCGCCGCTCGCAAGCGGCTTCGTTCTTCGCCTTCTGCCGTCCGGCGAGAGCTGAACTCCAGCGGTCAGTTGCAGCTCTGCCCAACAGCGTGTTCTCAGTTCTGCGGGCAAGCACGCCTCTTGCCTTGGCCCCGAGAGCAAAGTCCCGAGCGAGCACTCGACTCAGTGCAATGCACCCGGAAGGGACGCTCTCGCTCGCCTTTCAAGGAGCGATACCCTAACAGCAGAAGCAGCAGAGGCACAAACTGCATGACGAGAAGGGACAACGTAGAACACGTCTCTGTCCTGGCAACATTTTCGTGTGCGATACTTCCCTCCGGGTCTTCGGGCCTTGCGAAGCTCTGTGTACTGCGAGCGCTGCTACTCGCAGCTGAGAAGGACCGTGGAGCTAGCGGCGAATTCGGAGAGCTCTTCGCTGCACTGCGCCGCTCGCAAGCGGCTTCGTTCTTCGCCTTCTGCCGTCCGGCGAGAGCTGAACTCCAGCGGTCAGTTGCAGCTCTGCCCAACAGCGTGTTCTCAGTTCTGCGGGCAAGCACGCCCTCTTGCCTTGGCCCCGAGAGCAAAGTCCCGAGCGAGCACTCGACTCAGTGCAATGCACCCGGAAGGACGCTCTCGCTCGCCTTTCAAGGAGCGATTCCTACAGCAGAAGCAGCAGAGGCACAAACTGCATGACGAGAAGGGACAACGTAGAACACGTCTCTGTCCTGGCACATTTTCGTGTGCGATACTTCCCTCCGGGTCTTCGGGCCTTGCGAAGCTCTGTGTACTGCGAGCGCTGCTACTCGCAGCTGAGAAGGACCGTGGAGCTAGCGGCGAATTCGGAGAGCTCTTCGCTGCACTGCGCCGCTCGCAAGCGGCTTCGTTCTTCGCCTTCTGCCGTCCGGCGAGAGCTGAACTCCAGCGGTCAGTTGCAGCTCTGCCCAACAGCGTGTTCTCAGTTCTGCGGGCAAGCACGCCCTCTTGCCTTGGCCCCGAGAGCAAAGTCCCGAGCGAGCACTCGACTCAGTGCAATGCACCCGGAAGGACGCTCTCGCTCGTCTTTCAAGGAGCGATTCCTAACAGCAGAAGCAGCAGAGGCACAAACTGCATGACGAGAAGGGACAACGTAGAACACGTCTCTGTCCTGGCACATTTTCGTGTGCGATACTTCCCTCCGGGTCTTCGGGCCTTGCGAAGCTCTGTGTACTGCGAGCGCTGCTACTCGCAGGCTGAGAAGGAA
>NW_028276726.1:0-61862 GCF_052056855.1 Sturnus vulgaris | reverse complement strand
TATTGCACTGAGTCGAGTGCTCGCTCGGGACTTCGCTCTCGCGGCCAAGGCAAGAGGGCGTGCTTGCCCGCAGAACCGAGAACACGCTGTTGGGCAGAGCTGCAACTGACCGCTGGAGTTCAGCTCTCGCCGGACGGCAGAAGGCGAAGAACGAAGCCGCTTGCGAGCGGCGCAGTGCAGCGAAGAGCTCTCCGAATTCGCCGCTAGCTCCACGGTCCTTCTCAGCTGCGAGTAGCAGCGCTCGCAGTACACAGAGCTTCGCAAGGCCCGAAGAGCCGGAGGGAAGTATCGCACACGCAAATGTGCCGGGACAGAGACGTGTTCTACGTTGTCCCCTCTCGTCGTGCAGTTTGTGCCTCTGCTGCTTCTGCTGTTAGGAATCGCTCCTTGAAAGGCGAGCGAGAGCGTCCTTCCGGGTGCATTGCACTGAGTCGAGTGCTCGCTCGGGACTTCGCTCTCGCGGCCAAGGCAAGAGGGCGTGCTTGCCCGCAGAACCGAGAACACGCTGTTGGGCAGAGCTGCAGCTGACCGCTGGAGTTCAGCTCTCGCCGGACGGCAGAAGGCGAAGAACGAAGCCGCTTGCGAGCGGCGCAGTGCAGCGAAGAGCTCTCCGAATTCGCCGCTAGCTCCACGGTCCTTCTCAGCTGCGAGTAGCAGCGCTCGCAGTACACAGAGCTTCGCAAGGCCCGAAGAGCCGGAGGGAAGTATCGCACACGCAAATGTGCCGGGACAGAGACGTGTTCTACGTTGTCCCCTCTCGTCGTGCAGTTTGTGCCTCTGCTGCTTCTGCTGTTAGGAATCGCTCCTTGAAAGGCGAGCGAGAGCGTCCTTCCGGGTGCATTGCACTGAGTCGAGTGCTCGCTCGGGACTTCGCTCTCGCGGCCAAGGCAAGAGGGCGTGCTTGCCCGCAGAACCGAGAACACGCTGTTGGGCAGAGCTGCAACTGACCGCTGGAGTTCAGCTCTCGCCGGACGGCAGAAGGCGAAGAACGAAGCCGCTTGCGAGCGGCGCAGTGCAGCGAAGAGCTCTCCGAATTCGCCGCTAGCTCCACGGTCCTTCTCAGCTGCGAGTAGCAGCGCTCGCAGTACACAGAGCTTCGCAAGGCCCGAAGAGCCGGAGGGAAGTATCGCACACGCAAATGTGCCGGGACAGAGACGTGTTCTACGTTGTCCCCTCTCGTCGTGCAGTTTGTGCCTCTGCTGCTTCTGCTGTCAGGAATCGCTCCTTGAAAGGCGAGCGAGAGCGTCCTTCCGGGTGCATTGCACTGAGTCGAGTGCTCGCTCGGGACTTTGCTCTCGCGGCCAAGGCAAGAGGGCGTGCTTGCCCGCAGAACCGAGAACACGCTGTTGGGCAGAGCTGCAGCTGACCGCTGGAGTTCAGCTCTCGCCGGACGGCAGAAGGCGAAGAACGAAGCCGCTTGCGAGCGGCGCAGTGCAGCGAAGAGCTCTCCGAATTCGCCGCTAGCTCCACGGTCCTTCTCAGCTGCGAGTAGCAGCGCTCGCAGTACACAGAGCTTCGCAAGGCCCGAAGACCCGGAGGGAAGTATCGCACACGCAAATGTGCCGGGACAGAGACGTGTTCTACGGTGTCCCCTCTCGTCGTGCAGTTTGTGCCTCTGCTGCTTCTGCTGTCAGGAATCGCTCCTTGAAAGGCGAGCGAGAGCGTCCTTCCGGGTGCATTGCACTGAGTCGAGTGCTCGCTCGGGACTTTGCTCTCGGGGCCAAGGCAAGAGGGCGTGCTTGCCCGCAGAACCGAGAACACGCTGTTGGGCAGAGCTGCAGCTGACCGCTGGAGTTCAGCTCTCGCCGGACGGCAGAAGGCGAAGAACGAAGGCGCTTGCGAGCGGCGCAGTGCAGCGAAGAGCTCTCCGAATTCGCCGCTAGCTCCACGGTCCTTCTCAGCTGCGAGTAGCAGCGCTCGCAGTACACAGAGCTTCGCAAGGCCCGAAGACCCGGAGGGAAGTATCGCACACGCAAATGTGCCGGGACAGAGACGTGTTCTACGTTGTCCCCTCTCGTCGTGCAGTTTGTGCCTCTGCTGCTTCTGCTGTTAGGAATCGCTCCTTGAAAGGCGAGCGAGAGCGTCCTTCCGGGTGCATTGCACTGAGTCGAGTGCTCGCTCGGGACTTCGCTCTCGCGGCCAAGGCAAGAGGGCGTGCTTGCCCGCAGAACCGAGAACACGCTGTTGGGCAGAGCTGCAACTGACCGCTGGAGTTCAGCTCTCGCCGGACGGCAGAAGGCGAAGAACGAAGGCGCTTGCGAGCGGCGCAGTGCAGCGAAGAGCTCTCCGAATTCGCCGCTAGCTCCACGGTCCTTCTCAGCTGCGAGTAGCTGCTCTCGCAGTACACAGAGCTTCGCAAGGCCCGAAGACCCGGAGGGAAGTATCGCACACGCAAATGTGCCGGGACAGAGACGTGTTCTACGGTGTCCCCTCTCGTCGTGCAGTTTGTGCCTCTGCTGCTTCTGCTGTTAGGAATCGCTCCTTGAAAGGCGAGCGAGAGCGTCCTTCCGGGTGCATTGCACTGAGTCGAGTGCTCGCTCGGGACTTCGCTCTCGCGGCCAAGGCAAGAGGGCGTGCTTGCCCGCAGAACCGAGAACACGCTGTTGGGCAGAGCTGCAACTGACCGCTGGAGTTCAGCTCTCGCCGGACGGCAGAAGGCGAAGAACGAAGCCGCTTGCGAGCGGCGCAGTGCAGCGAAGAGCTCTCCGAATTCGCCGCTAGCTCCACGGTCCTTCTCAGCTGCGAGTAGCTGCTCTCGCAGTACACAGAGCTTCGCAAGGCCCGAAGACCCGGAGGGAAGTATCGCACACGCAAATGTGCCGGGACAAAGACGTGTTCTACGGTGTCCCCTCTCGTCGTGCAGTTTGTGCCTCTGCTGCTTCTGCTGTCAGGAATCGCTCCTTGAAAGGCGAGCGAGAGCGTCCTTCCGGGTGCATTGCACTGAGTCGAGTGCTCGCTCGGGACTTCGCTCTCGCGGCCAAGGCAAGAGGGCGTGCTTGCCCGCAGAACCGAGAACACGCTGTTGGGCAGAGCTGCAGCTGACCGCTGGAGTTCAGCTCTCGCCGGACGGCAGAAGGCGAAGAACGAAGCCGCTTGCGAGCGGCGCAGTGCAGCGAAGAGCTCTCCGAATTCGCCGCTAGCTCCACGGTCCTTCTCAGCTGCGAGTAGCTGCTCTCGCAGTACACAGAGCTTCGCAAGGCCCGAAGACCCGGAGGGAAGTATCGCACACGCAAATGTGCCGGGACAGAGACGTGTTCTACGGTGTCCCCTCTCGTCGTGCAGTTTGTGCCTCTGCTGCTTCTGCTGTCAGGAATCGCTCCTTGAAAGGCGAGCGAGAGCGTCCTTCCGGGTGCATTGCACTGAGTCGAGTGCTCGCTCGGGACTTTGCTCTCGGGGCCAAGGCAAGAGGGCGTGCTTGCCCGCAGAACCGAGAACACGCTGTTGGGCAGAGCTGCAGCTGACCGCTGGAGTTCAGCTCTCGCCGGACGGCAGAAGGCGAAGAACGAAGCCGCTTGCGAGCGGCGCAGTGCAGCGAAGAGCTCTCCGAATTCGCCGCTAGCTCCACGGTCCTTCTCAGCTGCGAGTAGCAGCGCTCGCAGTACACAGAGCTTCGCAAGGCCCGAAGAGCCGGAGGGAAGTATCGCACACGCAAATGTGCCGGGACAGAGACGTGTTCTACGGTGTCCCCTCTCGTCGTGCAGTTTGTGCCTCTGCTGCTTCTGCTGTCAGGAATCGCTCCTTGAAAGGCGAGCGAGAGCGTCCTTCCGGGTGCATTGCACTGAGTCGAGTGCTCGCTCGGGACTTTGCTCTCGCGGCCAAGGCAAGAGGGCGTGCTTGCCCGCAGAACCGAGAACACGCTGTTGGGCAGAGCTGCAACTGACCGCTGGAGTTCAGCTCTCGCCGGACGGCAGAAGGCGAAGAACGAAGCCGCTTGCGAGCGGCGCAGTGCAGCGAAGAGCTCTCCGAATTCGCCGCTAGCTCCACGGTCCTTCTCAGCTGCGAGTAGCAGCGCTCGCAGTACACAGAGCTTCGCAAGGCCCGAAGAGCCGGAGGGAAGTATCGCACACGCAAATGTGCCGGGACAGAGACGTGTTCTACGGTGTCCCCTCTCGTCGTGCAGTTTGTGCCTCTGCTGCTTCTGCTGTTAGGAATCGCTCCTTGAAAGGCGAGCGAGAGCGTCCTTCCGGGTGCATTGCACTGAGTCGAGTGCTCGCTCGGGACTTTGCTCTCGCGGCCAAGGCAAGAGGGCGTGCTTGCCCGCAGAACCGAGAACACGCTGTTGGGCAGAGCTGCAACTGACCGCTGGAGTTCAGCTCTCGCCGGACGGCAGAAGGCGAAGAACGAAGCCGCTTGCGAGCGGCGCAGTGCAGCGAAGAGCTCTCCGAATTCGCCGCTAGCTCCACGGTCCTTCTCAGCTGCGAGTAGCAGCGCTCGCAGTACACAGAGCTTCGCAAGGCCCGAAGAGCCGGAGGGAAGTATCGCACACGCAAATGTGCCGGGACAGAGACGTGTTCTACGGTGTCCCCTCTCGTCGTGCAGTTTGTGCCTCTGCTGCTTCTGCTGTTAGGAATCGCTCCTTGAAAGGCGAGCGAGAGCGTCCTTCCGGGTGCATTGCACTGAGTCGAGTGCTCGCTCGGGACTTTGCTCTCGGGGCCAAGGCAAGAGGGCGTGCTTGCCCGCAGAACCGAGAACACGCTGTTGGGCAGAGCTGCAGCTGACCGCTGGAGTTCAGCTCTCGCCGGACGGCAGAAGGCGAAGAACGAAGCCGCTTGCGAGCGGCGCAGTGCAGCGAAGAGCTCTCCGAATTCGCCGCTAGCTCCACGGTCCTTCTCAGCTGCGAGTAGCAGCGCTCGCAGTACACAGAGCTTCGCAAGGCCCGAAGAGCCGGAGGGAAGTATCGCACACGGAAATGTGCCGGGACAGAGACGTGTTCTGCGATGTCCCTTCTCGTCGTGCAGTTTGTGCCTCTGCTGCTTCTGCTGTTAGGAATCGCTCCTTGAAAGGCGAGCGAGAGCGTCCTTCCGGGTGCATTGCACTGAGTCGAGTGCTCGCTCGGGACTTTGCTCTCGCGGCCAAGGCAAGAGGGCGTGCTTGCCCGCAGAACCGAGAACACGCTGTTGGGCAGAGCTGCAGCTGACCGCTGGAGTTCAGCTCTCGCCGGACGGCAGAAGGCGAAGAACGAAGGCGCTTGCGAGCGGCGCAGTGCAGCGAAGAGCTCTCCGAATTCGCCGCTAGCTCCACGGTCCTTCTCAGCTGCGAGTAGCTGCTCTCGCAGTACACAGAGCTTCGCAAGGCCCGAAGAGCCGGAGGGAAGTATCGCACACGCAAATGTGCCGGGACAGAGACGTGTTCTACGGTGTCCCCTCTCGTCGTGCAGTTTGTGCCTCTGCTGCTTCTGCTGTCAGGAATCGCTCCTTGAAAGGCGAGCGAGAGCGTCCTTCCGGGTGCATTGCACTGAGTCGAGTGCTCGCTCGGGACTTTGCTCTCGCGGCCAAGGCAAGAGGGCGTGCTTGCCCGCAGAACCGAGAACACGCTGTTGGGCAGAGCTGCAACTGACCGCTGGAGTTCAGCTCTCGCCGGACGGCAGAAGGCGAAGAACGAAGTCGCTTGCGAGCGGCGCAGTGCAGCGAAGAGCTCTCCGAATTCGCCGCTAGCTCCACGGTCCTTCTCAGCTGCGAGTAGCTGCTCTCGCAGTACACAGAGCTTCGCAAGGCCCGAAGACCCGGAGGGAAGTATCGCACACGCAAATGTGCCGGGACAGAGACGTGTTCTACGTTGTCCCTTCTCGTCGTGCAGTTTGTGCCTCTGCTGCTTCTGCTGTCAGGAATCCCTCCTTGAAAGGCGAGCGAGAGCGTCCTTCCGGGTGCATTGCACTGAGTCGAGTGCTCGCTCGGGACTTTGCTCTCGCGGCCAAGGCAAGAGGGCGTGCTTGCCCGCAGAACCGAGAACACGCTGTTGGGCAGAGCTGCAACTGACCGTTGGAGTTCAGCTCTCGCCGGACGGCAGAAGGCGAAGAACGAAGTCGCTTGCGAGCGGCGCAGTGCAGCGAAGAGCTCTCCGAATTCGCCGCTAGCTCCACGGTCCTTCTCAGCTGCGAGTAGCTGCTCTCGCAGTACACAGAGCTTCGCAAGGCCCGAAGACCCGGAGGGAAGTATCGCACACGCAAATGTGCCGGGACAGAGACGTGTTCTACGTTGTCCCTTCTCGTCGTGCAGTTTGTGCCTCTGCTGCTTCTGCTGTCAGGAATCGCTCCTTGAAAGGCGAGCGAGAGCGTCCTTCCGGGTGCATTGCACTGAGTCGAGTGCTCGCTCGGGACTTTGCTCTCGCGGCCAAGGCAAGAGGGCGTGCTTGCCCGCAGAACCGAGAACACGCTGTTGGGCAGAGCTGCAGCTGACCGCTGGAGTTCAGCTCTCGCCGGACGGCAGAAGGCGAAGAACGAAGCCGCTTGCGAGCGGCGCAGTGCAGCGAAGAGCTCTCCGAATTCGCCGCTAGCTCCACGGTCCTTCTCAGCTGCGAGTAGCAGCGCTCGCAGTACACAGAGCTTCGCAAGGCCCGAAGAGCCGGAGGGAAGTATCGCACACGCAAATGTGCCGGGACAGAGACGTGTTCTACGTTGTCCCCTCTCGTCGTGCAGTTTGTGCCTCTGCTGCTTCTGCTGTCAGGAATCGCTCCTTGAAAGGCGAGCGAGAGCGTCCTTCCGGGTGCATTGCACTGAGTCGAGTGCTCGCTCGGGACTTTGCTCTCGGGGCCAAGGCAAGAGGGCGTGCTTGCCCGCAGAACCGAGAACACGCTGTTGGGCAGAGCTGCAACTGACCGCTGGAGTTCAGCCTTCGCCGGACGGCAGAAGGCGAAGAACGAAGCCGCTTGCGAGCGGCGCAGTGCAGCGAAGAGCTCTCCGAATTCGCCGCTAGCTCCACGGTCCTTCTCAGCTGCGAGTAGCAGCGCTCGCAGTACACAGAGCTTCGCAAGGCCCGAAGAGCCGGAGGGAAGTATCGCACACGCAAATGTGCCGGGACAGAGACGTGTTCTACGTTGTCCCCTCTCGTCGTGCAGTTTGTGCCTCTGCTGCTTCTGCTGTCAGGAATCGCTCCTTGAAAGGCGAGCGAGAGCGTCCTTCCGGGTGCATTGCACTGAGTCGAGTGCTCGCTCGGGACTTCGCTCTCGCGGCCAAGGCAAGAGGGCGTGCTTGCCCGCAGAACCGAGAACACGCTGTTGGGCAGAGCTGCAGCTGACCGCTGGAGTTCAGCTCTCGCCGGACGGCAGAAGGCGAAGAACGAAGCCGCTTGCGAGCGGCGCAGTGCAGCGAAGAGCTCTCCGAATTCGCCGCTAGCTCCACGGTCCTTCTCAGCTGCGAGTAGCAGCGCTCGCAGTACACAGAGCTTCGCAAGGCCCGAAGAGCCGGAGGGAAGTATCGCACACGCAAATGTGCCGGGACAGAGACGTGTTCTGCGTTGTCCCCTCTCGTCGTGCAGTTTGTGCCTCTGCTGCTTCTGCTGTTAGGAATCGCTCCTTGAAAGGCGAGCGAGAGCGTCCTTCCGGGTGCATTGCACTGAGTCGAGTGCTCGCTCGGGACTTTGCTCTCGCGGCCAAGGCAAGAGGGCGTGCTTGCCCGCAGAACCGAGAACACGCTGTTGGGCAGAGCTGCAGCTGACCGCTGGAGTTCAGCTCTCGCCGGACGGCAGAAGGCGAAGAACGAAGCCGCTTGCGAGCGGCGCAGTGCAGCGAAGAGCTCTCCGAATTCGCCGCTAGCTCCACGGTCCTTCTCAGCTGCGAGTAGCAGCGCTCGCAGTACACAGAGCTTCGCAAGGCCCGAAGAGCCGGAGGGAAGTATCGCACACGCAAATGTGCCGGGACAGAGACGTGTTCTGCGTTGTCCCCTCTCGTCGTGCAGTTTGTGCCTCTGCTGCTTCTGCTGTCAGGAATCGCTCCTTGAAAGGCGAGCGAGAGCGTCCTTCCGGGTGCATTGCACTGAGTCGAGTGCTCGCTCGGGACTTTGCTCTCGCGGCCAAGGCAAGAGGGCGTGCTTGCCCGCAGAACCGAGAACACGCTGTTGGGCAGAGCTGCAGCTGACCGCTGGAGTTCAGCTCTCGCCGGACGGCAGAAGGCGAAGAACGAAGCCGCTTGCGAGCGGCGCAGTGCAGCGAAGAGCTCTCCGAATTCGCCGCTAGCTCCACGGTCCTTCTCAGCTGCGAGTAGCAGCGCTCGCAGTACACAGAGCTTCGCAAGGCCCGAAGAGCCGGAGGGAAGTATCGCACACGCAAATGTGCCGGGACAGAGACGTGTTCTGCGTTGTCCCCTCTCGTCGTGCAGTTTGTGCCTCTGCTGCTTCTGCTGTTAGGAATCGCTCCTTGAAAGGCGAGCGAGAGCGTCCTTCCGGGTGCATTGCACTGAGTCGAGTGCTCGCTCGGGACTTTGCTCTCGCGGCCAAGGCAAGAGGGCGTGCTTGCCCGCAGAACCGAGAACACGCTGTTGGGCAGAGCTGCAGCTGACCGCTGGAGTTCAGCTCTCGCCGGACGGCAGAAGGCGAAGAACGAAGCCGCTTGCGAGCGGCGCAGTGCAGCGAAGAGCTCTCCGAATTCGCCGCTAGCTCCACGGTCCTTCTCAGCTGCGAGTAGCAGCGCTCGCAGTACACAGAGCTTCGCAAGGCCCGAAGAGCCGGAGGGAAGTATCGCACACGCAAATGTGCCGGGACAGAGACGTGTTCTGCGTTGTCCCCTCTCGTCGTGCAGTTTGTGCCTCTGCTGCTTCTGCTGTCAGGAATCGCTCCTTGAAAGGCGAGCGAGAGCGTCCTTCCGGGTGCATTGCACTGAGTCGAGTGCTCGCTCGGGACTTTGCTCTCGCGGCCAAGGCAAGAGGGCGTGCTTGCCCGCAGAACCGAGAACACGCTGTTGGGCAGAGCTGCAGCTGACCGCTGGAGTTCAGCTCTCGCCGGACGGCAGAAGGCGAAGAACGAAGCCGCTTGCGAGCGGCGCAGTGCAGCGAAGAGCTCTCCGAATTCGCCGCTAGCTCCACGGTCCTTCTCAGCTGCGAGTAGCAGCGCTCGCAGTACACAGAGCTTCGCAAGGCCCGAAGACCCGGAGGGAAGTATCGCACACGCAAATGTGCCGGGACAGAGACGTGTTCTGCGTTGTCCCCTCTCGTCGTGCAGTTTGTGCCTCTGCTGCTTCTGCTGTCAGGAATCGCTCCTTGAAAGGCGAGCGAGAGCGTCCTTCCGGGTGCATTGCACTGAGTCGAGTGCTCGCTCGGGACTTCGCTCTCGCGGCCAAGGCAAGAGGGCGTGCTTGCCCGCAGAACCGAGAACACGCTGTTGGGCAGAGCTGCAGCTGACCGCTGGAGTTCAGCTCTCGCCGGACGGCAGAAGGCGAAGAACGAAGGCGCTTGCGAGCGGCGCAGTGCAGCGAAGAGCTCTCCGAATTCGCCGCTAGCTCCACGGTCCTTCTCAGCTGCGAGTAGCAGCGCTCGCAGTACACAGAGCTTCGCAAGGCCCGAAGACCCGGAGGGAAGTATCGCACACGCAAATGTGCCGGGACAGAGACGTGTTCTACGTTGTCCCCTCTCGTCGTGCAGTTTGTGCCTCTGCTGCTTCTGCTGTCAGGAATCGCTCCTTGAAAGGCGAGCGAGAGCGTCCTTCCGGGTGCATTGCACTGAGTCGAGTGCTCGCTCGGGACTTTGCTCTCGCGGCCAAGGCAAGAGGGCGTGCTTGCCCGCAGAACCGAGAACACGCTGTTGGGCAGAGCTGCAGCTGACCGCTGGAGTTCAGCTCTCGCCGGACGGCAGAAGGCGAAGAACGAAGGCGCTTGCGAGCGGCGCAGTGCAGCGAAGAGCTCTCCGAATTCGCCGCTAGCTCCACGGTCCTTCTCAGCTGCGAGTAGCAGCGCTCGCAGTACACAGAGCTTCGCAAGGCCCGAAGACCCGGAGGGAAGTATCGCACACGCAAATGTGCCGGGACAGAGACGTGTTCTACGGTGTCCCCTCTCGTCGTGCAGTTTGTGCCTCTGCTGCTTCTGCTGTCAGGAATCGCTCCTTGAAAGGCGAGCGAGAGCGTCCTTCCGGGTGCATTGCACTGAGTCGAGTGCTCGCTCGGGACTTTGCTCTCGGGGCCAAGGCAAGAGGGCGTGCTTGCCCGCAGAACCGAGAACACGCTGTTGGGCAGAGCTGCAGCTGACCGCTGGAGTTCAGCTCTCGCCGGACGGCAGAAGGCGAAGAACGAAGCCGCTTGCGAGCGGCGCAGTGCAGCGAAGAGCTCTCCGAATTCGCCGCTAGCTCCACGGTCCTTCTCAGCTGCGAGTAGCAGCGCTCGCAGTACACAGAGCTTCGCAAGGCCCGAAGACCCGGAGGGAAGTATCGCACACGCAAATGTGCCGGGACAGAGACGTGTTCTACGGTGTCCCCTCTCGTCGTGCAGTTTGTGCCTCTGCTGCTTCTGCTGTCAGGAATCGCTCCTTGAAAGGCGAGCGAGAGCGTCCTTCCGGGTGCATTGCACTGAGTCGAGTGCTCGCTCGGGACTTTGCTCTCGGGGCCAAGGCAAGAGGGCGTGCTTGCCCGCAGAACCGAGAACACGCTGTTGGGCAGAGCTGCAGCTGACCGCTGGAGTTCAGCTCTCGCCGGACGGCAGAAGGCGAAGAACGAAGCCGCTTGCGAGCGGCGCAGTGCAGCGAAGAGCTCTCCGAATTCGCCGCTAGCTCCACGGTCCTTCTCAGCTGCGAGTAGCAGCGCTCGCAGTACACAGAGCTTCGCAAGGCCCGAAGAGCCGGAGGGAAGTATCGCACACGCAAATGTGCCGGGACAGAGACGTGTTCTACGGTGTCCCCTCTCGTCGTGCAGTTTGTGCCTCTGCTGCTTCTGCTGTCAGGAATCGCTCCTTGAAAGGCGAGCGAGAGCGTCCTTCCGGGTGCATTGCACTGAGTCGAGTGCTCGCTCGGGACTTCGCTCTCGGGGCCAAGGCAAGAGGGCGTGCTTGCCCGCAGAACCGAGAACACGCTGTTGGGCAGAGCTGCAGCTGACCGCTGGAGTTCAGCTCTCGCCGGACGGCAGAAGGCGAAGAACGAAGCCGCTTGCGAGCGGCGCAGTGCAGCGAAGAGCTCTCCGAATTCGCCGCTAGCTCCACGGTCCTTCTCAGCTGCGAGTAGCAGCGCTCGCAGTACACAGAGCTTCGCAAGGCCCGAAGACCCGGAGGGAAGTATCGCACACGCAAATGTGCCGGGACAGAGACGTGTTCTACGGTGTCCCCTCTCGTCGTGCAGTTTGTGCCTCTGCTGCTTCTGCTGTCAGGAATCGCTCCTTGAAAGGCGAGCGAGAGCGTCCTTCCGGGTGCATTGCACTGAGTCGAGTGCTCGCTCGGGACTTTGCTCTCGGGGCCAAGGCAAGAGGGCGTGCTTGCCCGCAGAACCGAGAACACGCTGTTGGGCAGAGCTGCAGCTGACCGCTGGAGTTCAGCTCTCGCCGGACGGCAGAAGGCGAAGAACGAAGCCGCTTGCGAGCGGCGCAGTGCAGCGAAGAGCTCTCCGAATTCGCCGCTAGCTCCACGGTCCTTCTCAGCTGCGAGTAGCAGCGCTCGCAGTACACAGAGCTTCGCAAGGCCCGAAGAGCCGGAGGGAAGTATCGCACACGCAAATGTGCCGGGACAGAGACGTGTTCTACGGTGTCCCCTCTCGTCGTGCAGTTTGTGCCTCTGCTGCTTCTGCTGTCAGGAATCGCTCCTTGAAAGGCGAGCGAGAGCGTCCTTCCGGGTGCATTGCACTGAGTCGAGTGCTCGCTCGGGACTTCGCTCTCGCGGCCAAGGCAAGAGGGCGTGCTTGCCCGCAGAACCGAGAACACGCTGTTGGGCAGAGCTGCAACTGACCGCTGGAGTTCAGCTCTCGCCGGACGGCAGAAGGCGAAGAACGAAGCCGCTTGCGAGCGGCGCAGTGCAGCGAAGAGCTCTCCGAATTCGCCGCTAGCTCCACGGTCCTTCTCAGCTGCGAGTAGCTGCTCTCGCAGTACACAGAGCTTCGCAAGGCCCGAAGAGCCGGAGGGAAGTATCGCACACGCAAATGTGCCGGGACAGAGACGTGTTCTACGTTGTCCCCTCTCGTCGTGCAGTTTGTGCCTCTGCTGCTTCTGCTGTCAGGAATCGCTCCTTGAAAGGCGAGCGAGAGCGTCCTTCCGGGTGCATTGCACTGAGTCGAGTGCTCGCTCGGGACTTCGCTCTCGCGGCCAAGGCAAGAGGGCGTGCTTGCCCGCAGAACCGAGAACACGCTGTTGGGCAGAGCTGCAGCTGACCGCTGGAGTTCAGCTCTCGCCGGACGGCAGAAGGCGAAGAACGAAGCCGCTTGCGAGCGGCGCAGTGCAGCGAAGAGCTCTCCGAATTCGCCGCTAGCTCCACGGTCCTTCTCAGCTGCGAGTAGCTGCTCTCGCAGTACACAGAGCTTCGCAAGGCCCGAAGACCCGGAGGGAAGTATCGCACACGCAAATGTGCCGGGACAAAGACGTGTTCTACGGTGTCCCCTCTCGTCGTGCAGTTTGTGCCTCTGCTGCTTCTGCTGTCAGGAATCGCTCCTTGAAAGGCGAGCGAGAGCGTCCTTCCGGGTGCATTGCACTGAGTCGAGTGCTCGCTCGGGACTTCGCTCTCGGGGCCAAGGCAAGAGGGCGTGCTTGCCCGCAGAACCGAGAACACGCTGTTGGGCAGAGCTGCAGCTGACCGCTGGAGTTCAGCTCTCGCCGGACGGCAGAAGGCGAAGAACGAAGGCGCTTGCGAGCGGCGCAGTGCAGCGAAGAGCTCTCCGAATTCGCCGCTAGCTCCACGGTCCTTCTCAGCTGCGAGTAGCAGCGCTCGCAGTACACAGAGCTTCGCAAGGCCCGAAGAGCCGGAGGGAAGTATCGCACACGCAAATGTGCCGGGACAGAGACGTGTTCTACGTTGTCCCCTCTCGTCGTGCAGTTTGTGCCTCTGCTGCTTCTGCTGTTAGGAATCGCTCCTTGAAAGGCGAGCGAGAGCGTCCTTCCGGGTGCATTGCACTGAGTCGAGTGCTCGCTCGGGACTTTGCTCTCGCGGCCAAGGCAAGAGGGCGTGCTTGCCCGCAGAACCGAGAACACGCTGTTGGGCAGAGCTGCAACTGACCGCTGGAGTTCAGCTCTCGCCGGACGGCAGAAGGCGAAGAACGAAGCCGCTTGCGAGCGGCGCAGTGCAGCGAAGAGCTCTCCGAATTCGCCGCTAGCTCCACGGTCCTTCTCAGCTGCGAGTAGCAGCGCTCGCAGTACACAGAGCTTCGCAAGGCCCGAAGAGCCGGAGGGAAGTATCGCACACGCAAATGTGCCGGGACAGAGACGTGTTCTACGTTGTCCCCTCTCGTCGTGCAGTTTGTGCCTCTGCTGCTTCTGCTGTCAGGAATCGCTCCTTGAAAGGCGAGCGAGAGCGTCCTTCCGGGTGCATTGCACTGAGTCGAGTGCTCGCTCGGGACTTCGCTCTCGCGGCCAAGGCAAGAGGGCGTGCTTTCCCGCAGAACCGAGAACACGCTGTTGGGCAGAGCTGCAGCTGACCGCTGGAGTTCAGCTCTCGCCGGACGGCAGAAGGCGAAGAACGAAGCCGCTTGCGAGCGGCGCAGTGCAGCGAAGAGCTCTCCGAATTCGCCGCTAGCTCCACGGTCCTTCTCAGCTGCGAGTAGCAGCGCTCGCAGTACACAGAGCTTCGCAAGGCCCGAAGAGCCGGAGGGAAGTATCGCACACGCAAATGTGCCGGGACAGAGACGTGTTCTACGTTGTCCCCTCTCGTCGTGCAGTTTGTGCCTCTGCTGCTTCTGCTGTCAGGAATCGCTCCTTGAAAGGCGAGCCAGAGCGTCCTTCCGGGTGCATTGCACTGAGTCGAGTGCTCGCTCGGGACTTTGCTCTCGCGGCCAAGGCAAGAGGGCGTGCTTGCCCGCAGAACCGAGAACACGCTGTTGGGCAGAGCTGCAGCTGACCGCTGGAGTTCAGCTCTCGCCGGACGGCAGAAGGCGAAGAACGAAGCCGCTTGCGAGCGGCGCAGTGCAGCGAAGAGCTCTCCGAATTCGCCGCTAGCTCCACGGTCCTTCTCAGCTGCGAGTAGCAGCGCTCGCAGTACACAGAGCTTCGCAAGGCCCGAAGACCCGGAGGGAAGTATCGCACACGCAAATGTGCCGGGACAGAGACGTGTTCTACGTTGTCCCCTCTCGTCGTGCAGTTTGTGCCTCTGCTGCTTCTGCTGTCAGGAATCGCTCCTTGAAAGGCGAGCGAGAGCGTCCTTCCGGGTGCATTGCACTGAGTCGAGTGCTCGCTCGGGACTTTGCTCTCGCGGCCAAGGCAAGAGGGCGTGCTTGCCCGCAGAACCGAGAACACGCTGTTGGGCAGAGCTGCAGCTGACCGCTGGAGTTCAGCTCTCGCCGGACGGCAGAAGGCGAAGAACGAAGGCGCTTGCGAGCGGCGCAGTGCAGCGAAGAGCTCTCCGAATTCGCCGCTAGCTCCACGGTCCTTCTCAGCTGCGAGTAGCAGCGCTCGCAGTACACAGAGCTTCGCAAGGCCCGAAGACCCGGAGGGAAGTATCGCACACGCAAATGTGCCGGGACAGAGACGTGTTCTACGGTGTCCCCTCTCGTCGTGCAGTTTGTGCCTCTGCTGCTTCTGCTGTCAGGAATCGCTCCTTGAAAGGCGAGCGAGAGCGTCCTTCCGGGTGCATTGCACTGAGTCGAGTGCTCGCTCGGGACTTTGCTCTCGCGGCCAAGGCAAGAGGGCGTGCTTGCCCGCAGAACCGAGAACACGCTGTTGGGCAGAGCTGCAGCTGACCGCTGGAGTTCAGCTCTCGCCGGACGGCAGAAGGCGAAGAACGAAGGCGCTTGCGAGCGGCGCAGTGCAGCGAAGAGCTCTCCGAATTCGCCGCTAGCTCCACGGTCCTTCTCAGCTGCGAGTAGCAGCGCTCGCAGTACACAGAGCTTCGCAAGGCCCGAAGAGCCGGAGGGAAGTATCGCACACGCAAATGTGCCGGGACAGAGACGTGTTCTACGTTGTCCCCTCTCGTCGTGCAGTTTGTGCCTCTGCTGCTTCTGCTGTTAGGAATCGCTCCTTGAAAGGCGAGCGAGAGCGTCCTTCCGGGTGCATTGCACTGAGTCGAGTGCTCGCTCGGGACTTTGCTCTCGCGGCCAAGGCAAGAGGGCGTGCTTGCCCGCAGAACCGAGAACACGCTGTTGGGCAGAGCTGCAGCTGACCGCTGGAGTTCAGCTCTCGCCGGACGGCAGAAGGCGAAGAACGAAGGCGCTTGCGAGCGGCGCAGTGCAGCGAAGAGCTCTCCGAATTCGCCGCTAGCTCCACGGTCCTTCTCAGCTGCGAGTAGCAGCGCTCGCAGTACACAGAGCTTCGCAAGGCCCGAAGAGCCGGAGGGAAGTATCGCACACGCAAATGTGCCGGGACAGAGACGTGTTCTACGGTGTCCCCTCTCGTCGTGCAGTTTGTGCCTCTGCTGCTTCTGCTGTTAGGAATCGCTCCTTGAAAGGCGAGCGAGAGCGTCCTTCCGGGTGCATTGCACTGAGTCGAGTGCTCGCTCGGGACTTTGCTCTCGGGGCCAAGGCAAGAGGGCGTGCTTGCCCGCAGAACCGAGAACACGCTGTTGGGCAGAGCTGCAGCTGACCGCTGGAGTTCAGCTCTCGCCGGACGGCAGAAGGCGAAGAACGAAGGCGCTTGCGAGCGGCGCAGTGCAGCGAAGAGCTCTCCGAATTCGCCGCTAGCTCCACGGTCCTTCTCAGCTGCGAGTAGCAGCGCTCGCAGTACACAGAGCTTCGCAAGGCCCGAAGAGCCGGAGGGAAGTATCGCACACGAAAATGTGCCGGGACAGAGACGTGTTCTACGTTGTCCCCTCTCGTCGTGCAATTTGTGCCTCTGCTGCTTCTGCTGTTAGGAATCGCTCCTTGAAAGGCGAGCGAGAGCGTCCTTCCGGGTGCATTGCACTGAGTCGAGTGCTCGCTCGGGACTTTGCTCTCGCGGCCAAGGCAAGAGGGCGTGCTTGCCCGCAGAACCGAGAACACGCTGTTGGGCAGAGCTGCAGCTGACCGCTGGAGTTCAGCTCTCGCCGGACGGCAGAAGGCGAAGAACGAAGCCGCTTGCGAGCGGCGCAGTGCAGCGAAGAGCTCTCCGAAATTCGCCGCTAGCTCCACGGTCCTTCTCAGCTGCGAGTAGCAGCGCTCGCAGTACACAGAGCTTCGCAAGGCCCGAAGACCGGAGGGAAGTATCGCACACGCAAATGTGCCGGGACAGAGACGTGTTCTACGGTTGTCCCCTCTCGTCGTGCAGTTTGTGCCTCTGCTGCTTCTGCTGTCAGGAATCGCTCCTTGAAAGGCGAGCGAGAGCGTCCTTCCGGGTGCATTGCACTGAGTCGAGTGCTCGCTCGGGACTTTGCTCTCGGGGCCAAGGCAAGAGGGCGTGCTTGCCCGCAGAACCGAGAACACGCTGTTGGGCAGAGCTGCAGCTGACCGCTGGAGTTCAGCTCTCGCCGGACGGCAGAAGGCGAAGAACGAAGGCGCTTGCGAGCGGCGCAGTGCAGCGAAGAGCTCTCCGAATTCGCCGCTAGCTCCACGGTCCTTCTCAGCTGCGAGTAGCAGCGCTCGCAGTACACAGAGCTTCGCAAGGCCCGAAGAGCCGGAGGGAAGTATCGCACACGCAAATGTGCCGGGACAGAGACGTGTTCTACGTTGTCCCCTCTCGTCGTGCAGTTTGTGCCTCTGCTGCTTCTGCTGTCAGGAATCGCTCCTTGAAAGGCGAGCGAGAGCGTCCTTCCGGGTGCATTGCACTGAGTCGAGTGCTCGCTCGGGACTTCGCTCTCGCGGCCAAGGCAAGAGGGCGTGCTTGCCCGCAGAACCGAGAACACGCTGTTGGGCAGAGCTGCAGCTGACCGCTGGAGTTCAGGTCTCGCCGGACGGCAGAAGGCGAAGAACGAAGCCGCTTGCGAGCGGCGCAGTGCAGCGAAGAGCTCTCCGAATTCGCCGCTAGCTCCACGGTCCTTCTCAGCTGCGAGTAGCTGCTCTCGCAGTACACAGAGCTTCGCAAGGCCCGAAGAGCCGGAGGGAAGTATCGCACACGCAAATGTGCCGGGACAGAGACGTGTTCTACGTTGTCCCCTCTCGTCGTGCAGTTTGTGCCTCTGCTGCTTCTGCTGTCAGGAATCGCTCCTTGAAAGGCGAGCGAGAGCGTCCTTCCGGGTGCATTGCACTGAGTCGAGTGCTCGCTCGGGACTTCGCTCTCGCGGCCAAGGCAAGAGGGCGTGCTTTCCCGCAGAACCGAGAACACGCTGTTGGGCAGAGCTGCAGCTGACCGCTGGAGTTCAGCTCTCGCCGGACGGCAGAAGGCGAAGAACGAAGGCGCTTGCGAGCGGCGCAGTGCAGCGAAGAGCTCTCCGAATTCGCCGCTAGCTCCACGGTCCTTCTCAGCTGCGAGTAGCAGCGCTCGCAGTACACAGAGCTTCGCAAGGCCCGAAGACCCGGAGGGAAGTATCGCACACGCAAATGTGCCGGGACAGAGACGTGTTCTACGTTGTCCCCTCTCGTCGTGCAGTTTGTGCCTCTGCTGCTTCTGCTGTCAGGAATCGCTCCTTGAAAGGCGAGCGAGAGCGTCCTTCCGGGTGCATTGCACTGAGTCGAGTGCTCGCTCGGGACTTTGCTCTCGCGGCCAAGGCAAGAGGGCGTGCTTGCCCGCAGAACCGAGAACACGCTGTTGGGCAGAGCTGCAGCTGACCGCTGGAGTTCAGCTCTCGCCGGACGGCAGAAGGCGAAGAACGAAGGCGCTTGCGAGCGGCGCAGTGCAGCGAAGAGCTCTCCGAATTCGCCGCTAGCTCCACGGTCCTTCTCAGCTGCGAGTAGCAGCGCTCGCAGTACACAGAGCTTCGCAAGGCCCGAAGAGCCGGAGGGAAGTATCGCACACGCAAATGTGCCGGGACAGAGACGTGTTCTACGGTGTCCCCTCTCGTCGTGCAGTTTGTGCCTCTGCTGCTTCTGCTGTCAGGAATCGCTCCTTGAAAGGCGAGCGAGAGCGTCCTTCCGGGTGCATTGCACTGAGTCGAGTGCTCGCTCGGGACTTTGCTCTCGCGGCCAAGGCAAGAGGGCGTGCTTGCCCGCAGAACCGAGAACACGCTGTTGGGCAGAGCTGCAGCTGACCGCTGGAGTTCAGCTCTCGCCGGACGGCAGAAGGCGAAGAACGAAGGCGCTTGCGAGCGGCGCAGTGCAGCGAAGAGCTCTCCGAATTCGCCGCTAGCTCCACGGTCCTTCTCAGCTGCGAGTAGCAGCGCTCGCAGTACACAGAGCTTCGCAAGGCCCGAAGAGCCGGAGGGAAGTATCGCACACGCAAATGTGCCGGGACAGAGACGTGTTCTACGTTGTCCCCTCTCGTCGTGCAGTTTGTGCCTCTGCTGCTTCTGCTGTTAGGAATCGCTCCTTGAAAGGCGAGCGAGAGCGTCCTTCCGGGTGCATTGCACTGAGTCGAGTGCTCGCTCGGGACTTTGCTCTCGGGGCCAAGGCAAGAGGGCGTGCTTGCCCGCAGAACCGAGAACACGCTGTTGGGCAGAGCTGCAGCTGACCGCTGGAGTTCAGCTCTCGCCGGACGGCAGAAGGCGAAGAACGAAGGCGCTTGCGAGCGGCGCAGTGCAGCGAAGAGCTCTCCGAATTCGCCGCTAGCTCCACGGTCCTTCTCAGCTGCGAGTAGCAGCGCTCGCAGTACACAGAGCTTCGCAAGGCCCGAAGAGCCGGAGGGAAGTATCGCACACGCAAATGTGCCGGGACAGAGACGTGTTCTACGTTGTCCCCTCTCGTCGTGCAGTTTGTGCCTCTGCTGCTTCTGCTGTTAGGAATCGCTCCTTGAAAGGCGAGCGAGAGCGTCCTTCCGGGTGCATTGCACTGAGTCGAGTGCTCGCTCGGGACTTCGCTCTCGGGGTCAAGGCAAGAGGGCGTGCTTGCCCGCAGAACCGAGAACACGCTGTTGGGCAGAGCTGCAGCTGACCGCTGGAGTTCAGCTCTCGCCGGACGGCAGAAGGCGAAGAACGAAGGCGCTTGCGAGCGGCGCAGTGCAGCGAAGAGCTCTCCGAATTCGCCGCTAGCTCCACGGTCCTTCTCAGCTGCGAGTAGCAGCGCTCGCAGTACACAGAGCTTCGCAAGGCCCGAAGAGCCGGAGGGAAGTATCGCACACGCAAATGTGCCGGGACAGAGACGTGTTCTACGTTGTCCCCTGTCGTCGTGCAGTTTGTGCCTCTGCTGCTTCTGCTGTTAGGAATCGCTCCTTGAAAGGCGAGCGAGAGCGTCCTTCCGGGTGCATTGCACTGAGTCGAGTGCTCGCTCGGGACTTCGCTCTCGCGGCCAAGGCAAGAGGGCGTGCTTGCCCGCAGAACCGAGAACACGCTGTTGGGCAGAGCTGCAGCTGACCGCTGGAGTTCAGCTCTCGCCGGACGGCAGAAGGCGAAGAACGAAGCCGCTTGCGAGCGGCGCAGTGCAGCGAAGAGCTCTCCGAATTCGCCGCTAGCTCCACGGTCCTTCTCAGCTGCGAGTAGCAGCGCTCGCAGTACACAGAGCTTCGCAAGGCCCGAAGAGCCGGAGGGAAGTATCGCACACGCAAATGTGCCGGGACAGAGACGTGTTCTACGTTGTCCCCTGTCGTCGTGCAGTTTGTGCCTCTGCTGCTTCTGCTGTTAGGAATCGCTCCTTGAAAGGCGAGCGAGAGCGTCCTTCCGGGTGCATTGCACTGAGTCGAGTGCTCGCTCGGGACTTCGCTCTCGCGGCCAAGGCAAGAGGGCGTGCTTGCCCGCAGAACCGAGAACACGCTGTTGGGCAGAGCTGCAGCTGACCGCTGGAGTTCAGCTCTCGCCGGACGGCAGAAGGCGAAGAACGAAGCCGCTTGCGAGCGGCGCAGTGCAGCGAAGAGCTCTCCGAATTCGCCGCTAGCTCCACGGTCCTTCTCAGCTGCGAGTAGCAGCGCTCGCAGTACACAGAGCTTCGCAAGGCCCGAAGAGCCGGAGGGAAGTATCGCACACGCAAATGTGCCGGGACAGAGACGTGTTCTACGTTGTCCCCTCTCGTCGTGCAGTTTGTGCCTCTGCTGCTTCTGCTGTCAGGAATCGCTCCTTGAAAGGCGAGCGAGAGCGTCCTTCCGGGTGCATTGCACTGAGTCGAGTGCTCGCTCGGGACTTTGCTCTCGCGGCCAAGGCAAGAGGGCGTGCTTGCCCGCAGAACCGAGAACACGCTGTTGGGCAGAGCTGCAGGCTGACCGCTGGAGTTCAGCTCTCGCCGGACGGCAGAAGGCGAAGAACGAAGCCGCTTGCGAGCGGCGCAGTGCAGCGAAGAGCTCTCCGAATTCGCCGCTAGCTCCACGGTCCTTCTCAGCTGCGAGTAGCAAGCGCTCGCAGTACACAGAGCTTCGCAAGGCCCGAAGACCCGGAGGGAAGTATCGCACACGCAAATGTGCCGGGACAGAGACGTGTTCTACGGTGTCCCCTCTCGTCGTGCAGTTTGTGCCTCTGCTGCTTCTGCTGTCAGGAATCGCTCCTTGAAAGGCGAGCGAGAGCGTCCTTCCGGGTGCATTGCACTGAGTCGAGTGCTCGCTCGGGACTTTGCTCTCGGGGCCAAGGCAAGAGGGCGTGCTTGCCCGCAGAACCGAGAACACGCTGTTGGGCAGAGCTGCAGCTGACCGCTGGAGTTCAGCTCTCGCCGGACGGCAGAAGGCGAAGAACGAAGGCGCTTGCGAGCGGCGCAGTGCAGCGAAGAGCTCTCCGAATTCGCCGCTAGCTCCACGGTCCTTCTCAGCTGCGAGTAGCAGCGCTCGCAGTACACAGAGCTTCGCAAGGCCCGAAGAGCCGGAGGGAAGTATCGCACACGCAAATGTGCCGGGACAGAGACGTGTTCTACGTTGTCCCCTCTCGTCGTGCAGTTTGTGCCTCTGCTGCTTCTGCTGTCAGGAATCGCTCCTTGAAAGGCGAGCGAGAGCGTCCTTCCGGGTGCATTGCACTGAGTCGAGTGCTCGCTCGGGACTTTGCTCTCGCGGCCAAGGCAAGAGGGCGTGCTTGCCCGCAGAACCGAGAACACGCTGTTGGGCAGAGCTGCAGCTGACCGCTGGAGTTCAGCTCTCGCCGGACGGCAGAAGGCGAAGAACGAAGCCGCTTGCGAGCGGCGCAGTGCAGCGAAGAGCTCTCCGAATTCGCCGCTAGCTCCACGGTCCTTCTCAGCTGCGAGTAGCAGCGCTCGCAGTACACAGAGCTTCGCAAGGCCCGAAGAGCCGGAGGGAAGTATCGCACACGAAAATGTGCCGGGACAGAGACGTGTTCTACGTTGTCCCCTCTCGTCGTGCAGTTTGTGCCTCTGCTGCTTCTGCTGTTAGGAATCGCTCCTTGAAAGGCGAGCGAGAGCGTCCTTCCGGGTGCATTGCACTGAGTCGAGTGCTCGCTCGGGACTTCGCTCTCGCGGCCAAGGCAAGAGGGCGTGCTTGCCCGCAGAACCGAGAACACGCTGTTGGGCAGAGCTGCAGCTGACCGCTGGAGTTCAGCTCTCGCCGGACGGCAGAAGGCGAAGAACGAAGGCGCTTGCGAGCGGCGCAGTGCAGCGAAGAGCTCTCCGAATTCGCCGCTAGCTCCACGGTCCTTCTCAGCTGCGAGTAGCAGCGCTCGCAGTACACAGAGCTTCGCAAGGCCCGAAGAGCCGGAGGGAAGTATCGCACACGCAAATGTGCCGGGACAGAGACGTGTTCTACGTTGTCCCCTCTCGTCGTGCAGTTTGTGCCTCTGCTGCTTCTGCTGTTAGGAATCGCTCCTTGAAAGGCGAGCGAGAGCGTCCTTCCGGGTGCATTGCACTGAGTCGAGTGCTCGCTCGGGACTTCGCTCTCGCGGCCAAGGCAAGAGGGCGTGCTTGCCCGCAGAACCGAGAACACGCTGTTGGGCAGAGCTGCAGCTGACCGCTGGAGTTCAGCTCTCGCCGGACGGCAGAAGGCGAAGAACGAAGCCGCTTGCGAGCGGCGCAGTGCAGCGAAGAGCTCTCCGAATTCGCCGCTAGCTCCACGGTCCTTCTCAGCTGCGAGTAGCAGCGCTCGCAGTACACAGAGCTTCGCAAGGCCCGAAGAGCCGGAGGGAAGTATCGCACACGCAAATGTGCCGGGACAGAGACGTGTTCTACGTTGTCCCCTCTCGTCGTGCAGTTTGTGCCTCTGCTGCTTCTGCTGTCAGGAATCGCTCCTTGAAAGGCGAGCGAGAGCGTCCTTCCGGGTGCATTGCACTGAGTCGAGTGCTCGCTCGGGACTTTGCTCTCGCGGCCAAGGCAAGAGGGCGTGCTTGCCCGCAGAACCGAGAACACGCTGTTGGGCAGAGCTGCAGCTGACCGCTGGAGTTCAGCTCTCGCCGGACGGCAGAAGGCGAAGAACGAAGCCGCTTGCGAGCGGCGCAGTGCAGCGAAGAGCTCTCCGAATTCGCCGCTAGCTCCACGGTCCTTCTCAGCTGCGAGTAGCAGCGCTCGCAGTACACAGAGCTTCGCAAGGCCCGAAGACCCGGAGGGAAGTATCGCACACGCAAATGTGCCGGGACAGAGACGTGTTCTACGGTGTCCCCTCTCGTCGTGCAGTTTGTGCCTCTGCTGCTTCTGCTGTCAGGAATCGCTCCTTGAAAGGCGAGCGAGAGCGTCCTTCCGGGTGCATTGCACTGAGTCGAGTGCTCGCTCGGGACTTTGCTCTCGGGGCCAAGGCAAGAGGGCGTGCTTGCCCGCAGAACCGAGAACACGCTGTTGGGCAGAGCTGCAGCTGACCGCTGGAGTTCAGCTCTCGCCGGACGGCAGAAGGCGAAGAACGAAGGCGCTTGCGAGCGGCGCAGTGCAGCGAAGAGCTCTCCGAATTCGCCGCTAGCTCCACGGTCCTTCTCAGCTGCGAGTAGCAGCGCTCGCAGTACACAGAGCTTCGCAAGGCCCGAAGACCCGGAGGGAAGTATCGCACACGCAAATGTGCCGGGACAGAGACGTGTTCTACGTTGTCCCCTCTCGTCGTGCAGTTTGTGCCTCTGCTGCTTCTGCTGTTAGGAATCGCTCCTTGAAAGGCGAGCGAGAGCGTCCTTCCGGGTGCATTGCACTGAGTCGAGTGCTCGCTCGGGACTTTCGCTCTCGGGGCCAAGGCAAGAGGGCGTGCTTGCCCGCAGAACCGAGAACACGCTGTTGGGCAGAGCTGCAGCTGACCGCTGGAGTTCAGCTCTCGCCGGACGGCAGAAGGCGAAGAACGAAGGCGCTTGCGAGCGGCGCAGTGCAGCGAAGAGCTCTCCGAATTCGCCGCTAGCTCCACGGTCCTTCTCAGCTGCGAGTAGCAGCGCTCGCAGTACACAGAGCTTCGCAAGGCCCGAAGACCCGGAGGGAAGTATCGCACACGCAAATGTGCCGGGACAGAGACGTGTTCTACGTTGTCCCCTCTCGTCGTGCAGTTTGTGCCTCTGCTGCTTCTGCTGTTAGGAATCGCTCCTTGAAAGGCGAGCGAGAGCGTCCTTCCGGGTGCATTGCACTGAGTCGAGTGCTCGCTCGGGACTTCGCTCTCGCGGCCAAGGCAAGAGGGCGTGCTTGCCCGCAGAACCGAGAACACGCTGTTGGGCAGAGCTGCAGCTGACCGCTGGAGTTCAGCTCTCGCCGGACGGCAGAAGGCGAAGAACGAAGGCGCTTGCGAGCGGCGCAGTGCAGCGAAGAGCTCTCCGAATTCGCCGCTAGCTCCACGGTCCTTCTCAGCTGCGAGTAGCTGCTCTCGCAGTACACAGAGCTTCGCAAGGCCCGAAGACCCGGAGGGAAGTATCGCACACGCAAATGTGCCGGGACAGAGACGTGTTCTACGGTGTCCCCTCTCGTCGTGCAGTTTGTGCCTCTGCTGCTTCTGCTGTCAGGAATCGCTCCTTGAAAGGCGAGCGAGAGCGTCCTTCCGGGTGCATTGCACTGAGTCGAGTGCTCGCTCGGGACTTCGCTCTCGCGGCCAAGGCAAGAGGGCGTGCTTGCCCGCAGAACCGAGAACACGCTGTTGGGCAGAGCTGCAACTGACCGCTGGAGTTCAGCTCTCGCCGGACGGCAGAAGGCGAAGAACGAAGCCGCTTGCGAGCGGCGCAGTGCAGCGAAGAGCTCTCCGAATTCGCCGCTAGCTCCACGGTCCTTCTCAGCTGCGAGTAGCTGCTCTCGCAGTACACAGAGCTTCGCAAGGCCCGAAGACCCGGAGGGAAGTATCGCACACGCAAATGTGCCGGGACAGAGACGTGTTCTACGGTGTCCCCTCTCGTCGTGCAGTTTGTGCCTCTGCTGCTTCTGCTGTCAGGAATCGCTCCTTGAAAGGCGAGCGAGAGCGTCCTTCCGGGTGCATTGCACTGAGTCGAGTGCTCGCTCGGGACTTCGCTCTCGCGGCCAAGGCAAGAGGGCGTGCTTGCCCGCAGAACCGAGAACACGCTGTTGGGCAGAGCTGCAGCTGACCGCTGGAGTTCAGCTCTCGCCGGACGGCAGAAGGCGAAGAACGAAGCCGCTTGCGAGCGGCGCAGTGCAGCGAAGAGCTCTCCGAATTCGCCGCTAGCTCCACGGTCCTTCTCAGCTGCGAGTAGCAGCGCTCGCAGTACACAGAGCTTCGCAAGGCCCGAAGACCCGGAGGGAAGTATCGCACACGCAAATGTGCCGGGACAGAGACGTGTTCTACGTTGTCCCCTCTCGTCGTGCAGTTTGTGCCTCTGCTGCTTCTGCTGTCAGGAATCGCTCCTTGAAAGGCGAGCGAGAGCGTCCTTCCGGGTGCATTGCACTGAGTCGAGTGCTCGCTCGGGACTTTGCTCTCGCGGCCAAGGCAAGAGGGCGTGCTTGCCCGCAGAACCGAGAACACGCTGTTGGGCAGAGCTGCAGCTGACCGCTGGAGTTCAGCTCTCGCCGGACGGCAGAAGGCGAAGAACGAAGCCGCTTGCGAGCGGCGCAGTGCAGCGAAGAGCTCTCCGAATTCGCCGCTAGCTCCACGGTCCTTCTCAGCTGCGAGTAGCAGCGCTCGCAGTACACAGAGCTTCGCAAGGCCCGAAGACCCGGAGGGAAGTATCGCACACGCAAATGTGCCGGGACAGAGACGTGTTCTGCGTTGTCCCCTCTCGTCGTGCAGTTTGTGCCTCTGCTGCTTCTGCTGTCAGGAATCGCTCCTTGAAAGGCGAGCGAGAGCGTCCTTCCGGGTGCATTGCACTGAGTCGAGTGCTCGCTCGGGACTTTGCTCTCGCGGCCAAGGCAAGAGGGCGTGCTTGCCCGCAGAACCGAGAACACGCTGTTGGGCAGAGCTGCAGCTGACCGCTGGAGTTCAGCTCTCGCCGGACGGCAGAAGGCGAAGAACGAAGCCGCTTGCGAGCGGCGCAGTGCAGCGAAGAGCTCTCCGAATTCGCCGCTAGCTCCACGGTCCTTCTCAGCTGCGAGTAGCAGCGCTCGCAGTACACAGAGCTTCGCAAGGCCCGAAGACCCGGAGGGAAGTATCGCACACGCAAATGTGCCGGGACAGAGACGTGTTCTACGGTGTCCCCTCTCGTCGTGCAGTTTGTGCCTCTGCTGCTTCTGCTGTCAGGAATCGCTCCTTGAAAGGCGAGCGAGAGCGTCCTTCCGGGTGCATTGCACTGAGTCGAGTGCTCGCTCGGGACTTTGCTCTCGCGGCCAAGGCAAGAGGGCGTGCTTGCCCGCAGAACCGAGAACACGCTGTTGGGCAGAGCTGCAGCTGACCGCTGGAGTTCAGCTCTCGCCGGACGGCAGAAGGCGAAGAACGAAGCCGCTTGCGAGCGGCGCAGTGCAGCGAAGAGCTCTCCGAATTCGCCGCTAGCTCCACGGTCCTTCTCAGCTGCGAGTAGCAGCGCTCGCAGTACACAGAGCTTCGCAAGGCCCGAAGAGCCGGAGGGAAGTATCGCACACGAAAATGTGCCGGGACAGAGACGTGTTCTACGTTGTCCCCTCTCGTCGTGCAGTTTGTGCCTCTGCTGCTTCTGCTGTCAGGAATCGCTCCTTGAAAGGCGAGCGAGAGCGTCCTTCCGGGTGCATTGCACTGAGTCGAGTGCTCGCTCGGGACTTTGCTCTCGCGGCCAAGGCAAGAGGGCGTGCTTTCCCGCAGAACCGAGAACACGCTGTTGGGCAGAGCTGCAGCTGACCGCTGGAGTTCAGCTCTCGCCGGACGGCAGAAGGCGAAGAACGAAGCCGCTTGCGAGCGGCGCAGTGCAGCGAAGAGCTCTCCGAATTCGCCGCTAGCTCCACGGTCCTTCTCAGCTGCGAGTAGCAGCGCTCGCAGTACACAGAGCTTCGCAAGGCCCGAAGAGCCGGAGGGAAGTATCGCACACGCAAATGTGCCGGGACAGAGACGTGTTCTACGGTGTCCCCTCTCGTCGTGCAGTTTGTGCCTCTGCTGCTTCTGCTGTCAGGAATCGCTCCTTGAAAGGCGAGCGAGAGCGTCCTTCCGGGTGCATTGCACTGAGTCGAGTGCTCGCTCGGGACTTTGCTCTCGCGGCCAAGGCAAGAGGGCGTGCTTGCCCGCAGAACCGAGAACACGCTGTTGGGCAGAGCTGCAGCTGACCGCTGGAGTTCAGCTCTCGCCGGACGGCAGAAGGCGAAGAACGAAGCCGCTTGCGAGCGGCGCAGTGCAGCGAAGAGCTCTCCGAATTCGCCGCTAGCTCCACGGTCCTTCTCAGCTGCGAGTAGCAGCGCTCGCAGTACACAGAGCTTCGCAAGGCCCGAAGAGCCGGAGGGAAGTATCGCACACGCAAATGTGCCGGGACAGAGACGTGTTCTACGTTGTCCCCTCTCGTCGTGCAGTTTGTGCCTCTGCTGCTTCTGCTGTTAGGAATCGCTCCTTGAAAGGCGAGCGAGAGCGTCCTTCCGGGTGCATTGCACTGAGTCGAGTGCTCGCTCGGGACTTTGCTCTCGCGGCCAAGGCAAGAGGGCGTGCTTGCCCGCAGAACCGAGAACACGCTGTTGGGCAGAGCTGCAGCTGACCGCTGGAGTTCAGCTCTCGCCGGACGGCAGAAGGCGAAGAACGAAGGCGCTTGCGAGCGGCGCAGTGCAGCGAAGAGCTCTCCGAATTCGCCGCTAGCTCCACGGTCCTTCTCAGCTGCGAGTAGCAGCGCTCGCAGTACACAGAGCTTCGCAAGGCCCGAAGAGCCGGAGGGAAGTATCGCACACGCAAATGTGCCGGGACAGAGACGTGTTCTACGTTGTCCCCTCTCGTCGTGCAGTTTGTGCCTCTGCTGCTTCTGCTGTTAGGAATCGCTCCTTGAAAGGCGAGCGAGAGCGTCCTTCCGGGTGCATTGCACTGAGTCGAGTGCTCGCTCGGGACTTCGCTCTCGCGGTCAAGGCAAGAGGGCGTGCTTGCCCGCAGAACCGAGAACACGCTGTTGGGCAGAGCTGCAGCTGACCGCTGGAGTTCAGCTCTCGCCGGACGGCAGAAGGCGAAGAACGAAGGCGCTTGCGAGCGGCGCAGTGCAGCGAAGAGCTCTCCGAATTCGCCGCTAGCTCCACGGTCCTTCTCAGCTGCGAGTAGCAGCGCTCGCAGTACACAGAGCTTCGCAAGGCCCGAAGAGCCGGAGGGAAGTATCGCACACGCAAATGTGCCGGGACAGAGACGTGTTCTACGTTGTCCCCTCTCGTCGTGCAGTTTGTGCCTCTGCTGCTTCTGCTGTTAGGAATCGCTCCTTGAAAGGCGAGCGAGAGCGTCCTTCCGGGTGCATTGCACTGAGTCGAGTGCTCGCTCGGGACTTCGCTCTCGCGGCCAAGGCAAGAGGGCGTGCTTGCCCGCAGAACCGAGAACACGCTGTTGGGCAGAGCTGCAGCTGACCGCTGGAGTTCAGCTCTCGCCGGACGGCAGAAGGCGAAGAACGAAGCCGCTTGCGAGCGGCGCAGTGCAGCGAAGAGCTCTCCGAATTCGCCGCTAGCTCCACGGTCCTTCTCAGCTGCGAGTAGCAGCGCTCGCAGTACACAGAGCTTCGCAAGGCCCGAAGAGCCGGAGGGAAGTATCGCACACGCAAATGTGCCGGGACAGAGACGTGTTCTACGTTGTCCCCTCTCGTCGTGCAGTTTGTGCCTCTGCTGCTTCTGCTGTCAGGAATCGCTCCTTGAAAGGCGAGCGAGAGCGTCCTTCCGGGTGCATTGCACTGAGTCGAGTGCTCGCTCGGGGACTTCGCTCTCGCGGCCAAGGCAAGAGGGCGTGCTTGCCCGCAGAACCGAGAACACGCTGTTGGGCAGAGCTGCAGCTGACCGCTGGAGTTCAGCTCTCGCCGGACGGCAGAAGGCGAAGAACGAAGGCGCTTGCGAGCGGCGCAGTGCAGCGAAGAGCTCTCCGAATTCGCCGCTAGCTCCACGGTCCTTCTCAGCTGCGAGTAGCAGCGCTCGCAGTACACAGAGCTTCGCAAGGCCCGAAGAGCCGGAGGGAAGTATCGCACACGCAAATGTGCCGGGACAGAGACGTGTTCTACGTTGTCCCCTCTCGTCGTGCAGTTTGTGCCTCTGCTGCTTCTGCTGTCAGGAATCGCTCCTTGAAAGGCGAGCGAGAGCGTCCTTCCGGGTGCATTGCACTGAGTCGAGTGCTCGCTCGGGACTTTGCTCTCGCGGCCAAGGCAAGAGGGCGTGCTTGCCCGCAGAACCGAGAACACGCTGTTGGGCAGAGCTGCAGCTGACCGCTGGAGTTCAGCTCTCGCCGGACGGCAGAAGGCGAAGAACGAAGGCGCTTGCGAGCGGCGCAGTGCAGCGAAGAGCTCTCCGAATTCGCCGCTAGCTCCACGGTCCTTCTCAGCTGCGAGTAGCAGCGCTCGCAGTACACAGAGCTTCGCAAGGCCCGAAGAGCCGGAGGGAAGTATCGCACACGCAAATGTGCCGGGACAGAGACGTGTTCTACGGTGTCCCCTCTCGTCGTGCAGTTTGTGCCTCTGCTGCTTCTGCTGTCAGGAATCGCTCCTTGAAAGGCGAGCGAGAGCGTCCTTCCGGGTGCATTGCACTGAGTCGAGTGCTCGCTCGGGACTTTGCTCTCGCGGCCAAGGCAAGAGGGCGTGCTTGCCCGCAGAACCGAGAACACGCTGTTGGGCAGAGCTGCAGCTGACCGCTGGAGTTCAGCTCTCGCCGGACGGCAGAAGGCGAAGAACGAAGCCGCTTGCGAGCGGCGCAGTGCAGCGAAGAGCTCTCCGAATTCGCCGCTAGCTCCACGGTCCTTCTCAGCTGCGAGTAGCAGCGCTCGCAGTACACAGAGCTTCGCAAGGCCCGAAGAGCCGGAGGGAAGTATCGCACACGCAAATGTGCCGGGACAGAGACGTGTTCTACGGTGTCCCCTCTCGTCGTGCAGTTTGTGCCTCTGCTGCTTCTGCTGTTAGGAATCGCTCCTTGAAAGGCGAGCGAGAGCGTCCTTCCGGGTGCATTGCACTGAGTCGAGTGCTCGCTCGGGACTTTGCTCTCGCGGCCAAGGCAAGAGGGCGTGCTTGCCCGCAGAACCGAGAACACGCTGTTGGGCAGAGCTGCAGCTGACCGCTGGAGTTCAGCTCTCGCCGGACGGCAGAAGGCGAAGAACGAAGGCGCTTGCGAGCGGCGCAGTGCAGCGAAGAGCTCTCCGAATTCGCCGCTAGCTCCACGGTCCTTCTCAGCTGCGAGTAGCAGCGCTCGCAGTACACAGAGCTTCGCAAGGCCCGAAGAGCCGGAGGGAAGTATCGCACACGCAAATGTGCCGGGACAGAGACGTGTTCTACGTTGTCCCCTCTCGTCGTGCAGTTTGTGCCTCTGCTGCTTCTGCTGTTAGGAATCGCTCCTTGAAAGGCGAGCGAGAGCGTCCTTCCGGGTGCATTGCACTGAGTCGAGTGCTCGCTCGGGACTTTGCTCTCGCGGCCAAGGCAAGAGGGCGTGCTTGCCCGCAGAACCGAGAACACGCTGTTGGGCAGAGCTGCAGCTGACCGCTGGAGTTCAGCTCTCGCCGGACGGCAGAAGGCGAAGAACGAAGCCGCTTGCGAGCGGCGCAGTGCAGCGAAGAGCTCTCCGAATTCGCCGCTAGCTCCACGGTCCTTCTCAGCTGCGAGTAGCAGCGCTCGCAGTACACAGAGCTTCGCAAGGCCCGAAGAGCCGGAGGGAAGTATCGCACACGCAAATGTGCCGGGACAGAGACGTGTTCTACGTTGTCCCCTGTCGTCGTGCAGTTTGTGCCTCTGCTGCTTCTGCTGTTAGGAATCGCTCCTTGAAAGGCGAGCGAGAGCGTCCTTCCGGGTGCATTGCACTGAGTCGAGTGCTCGCTCGGGACTTCGCTCTCGCACCAAGGCAAGAGGGCGTGCTTGCCCGCAGAACCGAGAACACGCTGTTGGGCAGAGCTGCAGCTGACCGCTGGAGTTCAGCTCTCGCCGGACGGCAGAAGGCGAAGAACGAAGCCGCTTGCGAGCGGCGCAGTGCAGCGAAGAGCTCTCCGAATTCGCCGCTAGCTCCACGGTCCTTCTCAGCTGCGAGTAGCAGCGCTCGCAGTACACAGAGCTTCGCAAGGCCCGAAGAGCCGGAGGGAAGTATCGCACACGCAAATGTGCCGGACAGAGACGTGTTCTACGTTGTCCCCTCTCGTCGTGCAGTTTGTGCCTCTGCTGCTTCTGCTGTCAGGAATCGCTCCTTGAAAGGCGAGCGAGAGCGTCCTTCCGGGTGCATTGCACTGAGTCGAGTGCTCGCTCGGGACTTCGCTCTCGCGGCCAAGGCAAGAGGGCGTGCTTGCCCGCAGAACCGAGAACACGCTGTTGGGCAGAGCTGCAGCTGACCGCTGGAGTTCAGCTCTCGCCGGACGGCAGAAGGCGAAGAACGAAGCCGCTTGCGAGCGGCGCAGTGCAGCGAAGAGCTCTCCGATTCGCCGCTAGCTCCACGGTCCTTCTCAGCTGCGAGTAGCAGCGCTCGCAGTACACAGAGCTTCGCAAGGCCCGAAGAGCCGGAGGGAAGTATCGCACACGCAAATGTGCCGGGACAGAGACGTGTTCTACGTTGTCCCCTCTCGTCGTGCAGTTTGTGCCTCTGCTGCTTCTGCTGTCAGGAATCGCTCCTTGAAAGGCGAGCGAGAGCGTCCTTCCGGGTGCATTGCACTGAGTCGAGTGCTCGCTCGGGACTTTGCTCTCGCGGCCAAGGCAAGAGGGCGTGCTTGCCCGCAGAAACCGAGAACACGCTGTTGGGCAGAGCTGCAGCTGACCGCTGGAGTTCAGCTCTCGCCGGACGGCAGAAGGCGAAGAACGAAGCCGCTTGCGAGCGGCGCAGTGCAGCGAAGAGCTCTCCGAATTCGCCGCTAGCTCCACGGTCCTTCTCAGCTGCGAGTAGCAGCGCTCGCAGTACACAGAGCTTCGCAAGGCCCGAAGACCCGGAGGGAAGTATCGCACACGCAAATGTGCCGGGACAGAGACGTGTTCTACGGTGTCCCCTCTCGTCGTGCAGTTTGTGCCTCTGCTGCTTCTGCTGTCAGGAATCGCTCCTTGAAAGGCGAGCGAGAGCGTCCTTCCGGGTGCATTGCACTGAGTCGAGTGCTCGCTCGGGACTTTGCTCTCGGGGCCAAGGCAAGAGGGCGTGCTTGCCCGCAGAACCGAGAACACGCTGTTGGGCAGAGCTGCAGCTGACCGCTGGAGTTCAGCTCTCGCCGGACGGCAGAAGGCGAAGAACGAAGGCGCTTGCGAGCGGCGCAGTGCAGCGAAGAAGCTCTCCGAATTCGCCGCTAGCTCCACGGTCCTTCTCAGCTGCGAGTAGCAGCGCTCGCAGTACACAGAGCTTCGCAAGGCCCGAAGACCCGGAGGGAAGTATCGCACACGCAAATGTGCCGGGACAGAGACGTGTTCTACGTTGTCCCCTCTCGTCGTGCAGTTTGTGCCTCTGCTGCTTCTGCTGTTAGGAATCGCTCCTTGAAAGGCGAGCGAGAGCGTCCTTCCGGGTGCATTGCACTGAGTCGAGTGCTCGCTCGGGACTTTGCTCTCGCGGCCAAGGCAAGAGGGCGTGCTTGCCCGCAGAACACCGAGAACACGCTGTTGGGCAGAGCTGCAACTGACCGCTGGAGTTCAGCTCTCGCCGGACGGCAGAAGGCGAAGAACGAAGGCGCTTGCGAGCGGCGCAGTGCAGCGAAGAGCTCTCCGAATTCGCCGCTAGCTCCACGGTCCTTCTCAGCTGCGAGTAGCTGCTCTCGCAGTACACAGAGCTTCGCAAGGCCCGAAGACCCGGAGGGAAGTATCGCACACGCAAATGTGCCGGGACAGAGACGTGTTCTACGGTGTCCCCTCTCGTCGTGCAGTTTGTGCCTCTGCTGCTTCTGCTGTTAGGAATCGCTCCTTGAAAGGCGAGCGAGAGCGTCCTTCCGGGTGCATTGCACTGAGTCGAGTGCTCGCTCGGGACTTTGCTCTCGGGGCCAAGGCAAGAGGGCGTGCTTGCCCGCAGAACCGAGAACACGCTGTTGGGCAGAGCTGCAGCTGACCGCTGGAGTTCAGCTCTCGCCGGACGGCAGAAGGCGAAGAACGAAGGCGCTTGCGAGCGGCGCAGTGCAGCGAAGAGCTCTCCGAATTCGCCGCTAGCTCCACGGTCCTTCTCAGCTGCGAGTAGCAAGCGCTCGCAGTACACAGAGCTTCGCAAGGCCCGAAGAGCCGGAGGGAAGTATCGCACACGCAAATGTGCCGGGACAGAGACGTGTTCTACGTTGTCCCCTGTCGTCGTGCAGTTTGTGCCTCTGCTGCTTCTGCTGTTAGGAATCGCTCCTTGAAAGGCGAGCGAGAGCGTCCTTCCGGGTGCATTGCACTGAGTCGAGTGCTCGCTCGGGACTTCGCTCTCGCGGCCAAGGCAAGAGGGCGTGCTTGCCCGCAGAACCGAGAACACGCTGTTGGGCAGAGCTGCAGCTGACCGCTGGAGTTCAGCTCTCGCCGGACGGCAGAAGGCGAAGAACGAAGCCGCTTGCGAGCGGCGCAGTGCAGCGAAGAGCTCTCCGAATTCGCCGCTAGCTCCACGGTCCTTCTCAGCTGCGAGTAGCAGCGCTCGCAGTACACAGAGCTTCGCAAGGCCCGAAGAGCCGGAGGGAAGTATCGCACACGCAAATGTGCCGGGACAGAGACGTGTTCTACGTTGTCCCCTCTCGTCGTGCAGTTTGTGCCTCTGCTGCTTCTGCTGTTAGGAATCGCTCCTTGAAAGGCGAGCGAGAGCGTCCTTCCGGGTGCATTGCACTGAGTCGAGTGCTCGCTCGGGACTTCGCTCTCGCGGCCAAGGCAAGAGGGCGTGCTTGCCCGCAGAACCGAGAACACGCTGTTGGGCAGAGCTGCAGCTGACCGCTGGAGTTCAGCTCTCGCCGGACGGCAGAAGGCGAAGAACGAAGCCGCTTGCGAGCGGCGCAGTGCAGCGAAGAGCTCTCCGAATTCGCCGCTAGCTCCACGGTCCTTCTCAGCTGCGAGTAGCAGCGCTCGCAGTACACAGAGCTTCGCAAGGCCCGAAGAGCCGGAGGGAAGTATCGCACACGCAAATGTGCCGGGACAGAGACGTGTTCTACGTTGTCCCCTCTCGTCGTGCAGTTTGTGCCTCTGCTGCTTCTGCTGTCAGGAATCGCTCCTTGAAAGGCGAGCGAGAGCGTCCTTCCGGGTGCATTGCACTGAGTCGAGTGCTCGCTCGGGACTTTGCTCTCGCGGCCAAGGCAAGAGGGCGTGCTTGCCCGCAGAACCGAGAACACGCTGTTGGGCAGAGCTGCAGCTGACCGCTGGAGTTCAGCTCTCGCCGGACGGCAGAAGGCGAAGAACGAAGCCGCTTGCGAGCGGCGCAGTGCAGCGAAGAGCTCTCCGAATTCGCCGCTAGCTCCACGGTCCTTCTCAGCTGCGAGTAGCAGCGCTCGCAGTACACAGAGCTTCGCAAGGCCCGAAGACCCGGAGGGAAGTATCGCACACGCAAATGTGCCGGGACAGAGACGTGTTCTACGGTGTCCCCTCTCGTCGTGCAGTTTGTGCCTCTGCTGCTTCTGCTGTCAGGAATCGCTCCTTGAAAGGCGAGCGAGAGCGTCCTTCCGGGTGCATTGCACTGAGTCGAGTGCTCGCTCGGGACTTTTGCTCTCGGGGCCAAGGCAAGAGGGCGTGCTTGCCCGCAGAACCGAGAACACGCTGTTGGGCAGAGCTGCAGCTGACCGCTGGAGTTCAGCTCTCGCCGGACGGCAGAAGGCGAAGAACGAAGGCGCTTGCGAGCGGCGCAGTGCAGCGAAGAGCTCTCCGAATTCGCCGCTAGCTCCACGGTCCTTCTCAGCTGCGAGTAGCAGCGCTCGCAGTACACAGAGCTTCGCAAGGCCCGAAGACCCGGAGGGAAGTATCGCACACGCAAATGTGCCGGGACAGAGACGTGTTCTACGTTGTCCCCTCTCGTCGTGCAGTTTGTGCCTCTGCTGCTTCTGCTGTTAGGAATCGCTCCTTGAAAGGCGAGCGAGAGCGTCCTTCCGGGTGCATTGCACTGAGTCGAGTGCTCGCTCGGGACTTTGCTCTCGCGGCCAAGGCAAGAGGGCGTGCTTGCCCGCAGAACCGAGAACACGCTGTTGGGCAGAGCTGCAACTGACCGCTGGAGTTCAGCTCTCGCCGGACGGCAGAAGGCGAAGAACGAAGGCGCTTGCGAGCGGCGCAGTGCAGCGAAGAGCTCTCCGAATTCGCCGCTAGCTCCACGGTCCTTCTCAGCTGCGAGTAGCTGCTCTCGCAGTACACAGAGCTTCGCAAGGCCCGAAGACCCGGAGGGAAGTATCGCACACGCAAATGTGCCGGGACAGAGACGTGTTCTACGGTGTCCCCTCTCGTCGTGCAGTTTGTGCCTCTGCTGCTTCTGCTGTTAGGAATCGCTCCTTGAAAGGCGAGCGAGAGCGTCCTTCCGGGTGCATTGCACTGAGTCGAGTGCTCGCTCGGGACTTCGCTCTCGCGGCCAAGGCAAGAGGGCGTGCTTGCCCGCAGAACCGAGAACACGCTGTTGGGCAGAGCTGCAACTGACCGCTGGAGTTCAGCTCTCGCCGGACGGCAGAAGGCGAAGAACGAAGCCGCTTGCGAGCGGCGCAGTGCAGCGAAGAGCTCTCCGAATTCGCCGCTAGCTCCACGGTCCTTCTCAGCTGCGAGTAGCTGCTCTCGCAGTACACAGAGCTTCGCAAGGCCCGAAGACCCGGAGGGAAGTATCGCACACGCAAATGTGCCGGGACAGAGACGTGTTCTACGGTGTCCCCTCTCGTCGTGCAGTTTGTGCCTCTGCTGCTTCTGCTGTCAGGAATCGCTCCTTGAAAGGCGAGCGAGAGCGTCCTTCCGGGTGCATTGCACTGAGTCGAGTGCTCGCTCGGGACTTCGCTCTCGCGGCCAAGGCAAGAGGGCGTGCTTGCCCGCAGAACCGAGAACACGCTGTTGGGCAGAGCTGCAGCTGACCGCTGGAGTTCAGCTCTCGCCGGACGGCAGAAGGCGAAGAACGAAGCCGCTTGCGAGCGGCGCAGTGCAGCGAAGAGCTCTCCGAATTCGCCGCTAGCTCCACGGTCCTTCTCAGCTGCGAGTAGCTGCTCTCGCAGTACACAGAGCTTCGCAAGGCCCGAAGACCCGGAGGGAAGTATCGCACACGCAAATGTGCCGGGACAGAGACGTGTTCTACGGTGTCCCCTCTCGTCGTGCAGTTTGTGCCTCTGCTGCTTCTGCTGTTAGGAATCGCTCCTTGAAAGGCGAGCGAGAGCGTCCTTCCGGGTGCATTGCACTGAGTCGAGTGCTCGCTCGGGACTTTGCTCTCGGGGCCAAGGCAAGAGGGCGTGCTTGCCCGCAGAACCGAGAACACGCTGTTGGGCAGAGCTGCAGCTGACCGCTGGAGTTCAGCTCTCGCCGGACGGCAGAAGGCGAAGAACGAAGCCGCTTGCGAGCGGCGCAGTGCAGCGAAGAGCTCTCCGAATTCGCCGCTAGCTCCACGGTCCTTCTCAGCTGCGAGTAGCAGCGCTCGCAGTACACAGAGCTTCGCAAGGCCCGAAGAGCCGGAGGGAAGTATCGCACACGCAAATGTGCCGGGACAGAGACGTGTTCTACGGTGTCCCCTCTCGTCGTGCAGTTTGTGCCTCTGCTGCTTCTGCTGTCAGGAATCGCTCCTTGAAAGGCGAGCGAGAGCGTCCTTCCGGGTGCATTGCACTGAGTCGAGTGCTCGCTCGGGACTTTGCTCTCGCGGCCAAGGCAAGAGGGCGTGCTTGCCCGCAGAACCGAGAACACGCTGTTGGGCAGAGCTGCAGCTGACCGCTGGAGTTCAGCTCTCGCCGGACGGCAGAAGGCGAAGAACGAAGCCGCTTGCGAGCGGCGCAGTGCAGCGAAGAGCTCTCCGAATTCGCCGCTAGCTCCACGGTCCTTCTCAGCTGCGAGTAGCAGCGCTCGCAGTACACAGAGCTTCGCAAGGCCCGAAGAGCCGGAGGGAAGTATCGCACACGCAAATGTGCCGGGACAGAGACGTGTTCTACGGTGTCCCCTCTCGTCGTGCAGTTTGTGCCTCTGCTGCTTCTGCTGTCAGGAATCGCTCCTTGAAAGGCGAGCGAGAGCGTCCTTCCGGGTGCATTGCACTGAGTCGAGTGCTCGCTCGGGACTTTGCTCTCGCGGCCAAGGCAAGAGGGCGTGCTTGCCCGCAGAACCGAGAACACGCTGTTGGGCAGAGCTGCAACTGACCGCTGGAGTTCAGCTCTCGCCGGACGGCAGAAGGCGAAGAACGAAGCCGCTTGCGAGCGGCGCAGTGCAGCGAAGAGCTCTCCGAATTCGCCGCTAGCTCCACGGTCCTTCTCAGCTGCGAGTAGCAGCGCTCGCAGTACACAGAGCTTCGCAAGGCCCGAAGAGCCGGAGGGAAGTATCGCACACGCAAATGTGCCGGGACAGAGACGTGTTCTACGTTGTCCCCTCTCGTCGTGCAGTTTGTGCCTATGCTGCTTCTGCTGTTAGGAATCGCTCCTTGAAAGGCGAGCGAGAGCGTCCTTCCGGGTGCATTGCACTGAGTCGAGTGCTCGCTCGGGACTTTGCTCTCGCGGCCAAGGCAAGAGGGCGTGCTTGCCCGCAGAACCGAGAACACGCTGTTGGGCAGAGCTGCAGCTGACCGCTGGAGTTCAGCTCTCGCCGGACGGCAGAAGGCGAAGAACGAAGCCGCTTGCGAGCGGCGCAGTGCAGCGAAGAGCTCTCCGAATTCGCCGCTAGCTCCACGGTCCTTCTCAGCTGCGAGTAGCAGCGCTCGCAGTACACAGAGCTTCGCAAGGCCCGAAGAGCCGGAGGGAAGTATCGCACACGCAAATGTGCCGGGACAGAGACGTGTTCTACGTTGTCCCCTCTCGTCGTGCAGTTTGTGCCTCTGCTGCTTCTGCTGTTAGGAATCGCTCCTTGAAAGGCGAGCGAGAGCGTCCTTCCGGGTGCATTGCACTGAGTCGAGTGCTCGCTCGGGACTTTGCTCTCGGGGCCAAGGCAAGAGGGCGTGCTTGCCCGCAGAACCGAGAACACGCTGTTGGGCAGAGCTGCAGCTGACCGCTGGAGTTCAGCTCTCGCCGGACGGCAGAAGGCGAAGAACGAAGCCGCTTGCGAGCGGCGCAGTGCAGCGAAGAGCTCTCCGAATTCGCCGCTAGCTCCACGGTCCTTCTCAGCTGCGAGTAGCAGCGCTCGCAGTACACAGAGCTTCGCAAGGCCCGAAGAGCCGGAGGGAAGTATCGCACACGGAAATGTGCCGGGACAGAGACGTGTTCTGCGATGTCCCTTCTCGTCGTGCAGTTTGTGCCTCTGCTGCTTCTGCTGTCAGGAATCGCTCCTTGAAAGGCGAGCGAGAGCGTCCTTCCGGGTGCATTGCACTGAGTCGAGTGCTCGCTCGGGACTTTGCTCTCGCGGCCAAGGCAAGAGGGCGTGCTTGCCCGCAGAACCGAGAACACGCTGTTGGGCAGAGCTGCAACTGACCGCTGGAGTTCAGCTCTCGCCGGACGGCAGAAGGCGAAGAACGAAGGCGCTTGCGAGCGGCGCAGTGCAGCGAAGAGCTCTCCGAATTCGCCGCTAGCTCCACGGTCCTTCTCAGCTGCGAGTAGCTGCTCTCGCAGTACACAGAGCTTCGCAAGGCCCGAAGAGCCGGAGGGAAGTATCGCACACGCAAATGTGCCGGGACAGAGACGTGTTCTACGGTGTCCCCTCTCGTCGTGCAGTTTGTGCCTCTGCTGCTTCTGCTGTCAGGAATCGCTCCTTGAAAGGCGAGCGAGAGCGTCCTTCCGGGTGCATTGCACTGAGTCGAGTGCTCGCTCGGGACTTTGCTCTCGCGGCCAAGGCAAGAGGGCGTGCTTGCCCGCAGAACCGAGAACACGCTGTTGGGCAGAGCTGCAACTGACCGCTGGAGTTCAGCTCTCGCCGGACGGCAGAAGGCGAAGAACGAAGTCGCTTGCGAGCGGCGCAGTGCAGCGAAGAGCTCTCCGAATTCGCCGCTAGCTCCACGGTCCTTCTCAGCTGCGAGTAGCTGCTCTCGCAGTACACAGAGCTTCGCAAGGCCCGAAGACCCGGAGGGAAGTATCGCACACGCAAATGTGCCGGGACAGAGACGTGTTCTACGTTGTCCCTTCTCGTCGTGCAGTTTGTGCCTCTGCTGCTTCTGCTGTCAGGAATCGCTCCTTGAAAGGCGAGCGAGAGCGTCCTTCCGGGTGCATTGCACTGAGTCGAGTGCTCGCTCGGGACTTTGCTCTCGCGGCCAAGGCAAGAGGGCGTGCTTGCCCGCAGAACCGAGAACACGCTGTTGGGCAGAGCTGCAGCTGACCGCTGGAGTTCAGCTCTCGCCGGACGGCAGAAGGCGAAGAACGAAGCCGCTTGCGAGCGGCGCAGTGCAGCGAAGAGCTCTCCGAATTCGCCGCTAGCTCCACGGTCCTTCTCAGCTGCGAGTAGCAGCGCTCGCAGTACACAGAGCTTCGCAAGGCCCGAAGACCCGGAGGGAAGTATCGCACACGCAAATGTGCCGGGACAGAGACGTGTTCTACGTTGTCCCCTCTCGTCGTGCAGTTTGTGCCTCTGCTGCTTCTGCTGTCAGGAATCGCTCCTTGAAAGGCGAGCGAGAGCGTCCTTCCGGGTGCATTGCACTGAGTCGAGTGCTCGCTCGGGACTTCGCTCTCGGGGCCAAGGCAAGAGGGCGTGCTTGCCCGCAGAACCGAGAACACGCTGTTGGGCAGAGCTGCAGCTGACCGCTGGAGTTCAGCCTTCGCCGGACGGCAGAAGGCGAAGAACGAAGCCGCTTGCGAGCGGCGCAGTGCAGCGAAGAGCTCTCCGAATTCGCCGCTAGCTCCACGGTCCTTCTCAGCTGCGAGTAGCAGCGCTCGCAGTACACAGAGCTTCGCAAGGCCCGAAGAGCCGGAGGGAAGTATCGCACACGCAAATGTGCCGGGACAGAGACGTGTTCTACGTTGTCCCCTCTCGTCGTGCAGTTTGTGCCTCTGCTGCTTCTGCTGTCAGGAATCGCTCCTTGAAAGGCGAGCGAGAGCGTCCTTCCGGGTGCATTGCACTGAGTCGAGTGCTCGCTCGGGACTTCGCTCTCGCGGCCAAGGCAAGAGGGCGTGCTTGCCCGCAGAACCGAGAACACGCTGTTGGGCAGAGCTGCAACTGACCGCTGGAGTTCAGCTCTCGCCGGACGGCAGAAGGCGAAGAACGAAGCCGCTTGCGAGCGGCGCAGTGCAGCGAAGAGCTCTCCGAATTCGCCGCTAGCTCCACGGTCCTTCTCAGCTGCGAGTAGCAGCGCTCGCAGTACACAGAGCTTCGCAAGGCCCGAAGAGCCGGAGGGAAGTATCGCACACGCAAATGTGCCGGGACAGAGACGTGTTCTGCGTTGTCCCCTCTCGTCGTGCAGTTTGTGCCTCTGCTGCTTCTGCTGTCAGGAATCGCTCCTTGAAAGGCGAGCGAGAGCGTCCTTCCGGGTGCATTGCACTGAGTCGAGTGCTCGCTCGGGACTTTGCTCTCGCGGCCAAGGCAAGAGGGCGTGCTTGCCCGCAGAACCGAGAACACGCTGTTGGGCAGAGCTGCAGCTGACCGCTGGAGTTCAGCTCTCGCCGGACGGCAGAAGGCGAAGAACGAAGCCGCTTGCGAGCGGCGCAGTGCAGCGAAGAGCTCTCCGAATTCGCCGCTAGCTCCACGGTCCTTCTCAGCTGCGAGTAGCAGCGCTCGCAGTACACAGAGCTTCGCAAGGCCCGAAGAGCCGGAGGGAAGTATCGCACACGCAAATGTGCCGGGACAGAGACGTGTTCTGCGTTGTCCCCTCTCGTCGTGCAGTTTGTGCCTCTGCTGCTTCTGCTGTCAGGAATCGCTCCTTGAAAGGCGAGCGAGAGCGTCCTTCCGGGTGCATTGCACTGAGTCGAGTGCTCGCTCGGGACTTTGCTCTCGCGGCCAAGGCAAGAGGGCGTGCTTGCCCGCAGAACCGAGAACACGCTGTTGGGCAGAGCTGCAGCTGACCGCTGGAGTTCAGCTCTCGCCGGACGGCAGAAGGCGAAGAACGAAGCCGCTTGCGAGCGGCGCAGTGCAGCGAAGAGCTCTCCGAATTCGCCGCTAGCTCCACGGTCCTTCTCAGCTGCGAGTAGCAGCGCTCGCAGTACACAGAGCTTCGCAAGGCCCGAAGACCCGGAGGGAAGTATCGCACACGCAAATGTGCCGGGACAGAGACGTGTTCTGCGTTGTCCCCTCTCGTCGTGCAGTTTGTGCCTCTGCTGCTTCTGCTGTCAGGAATCGCTCCTTGAAAGGCGAGCGAGAGCGTCCTTCCGGGTGCATTGCACTGAGTCGAGTGCTCGCTCGGGACTTTGCTCTCGCGGCCAAGGCAAGAGGGCGTGCTTGCCCGCAGAACCGAGAACACGCTGTTGGGCAGAGCTGCAGCTGACCGCTGGAGTTCAGCTCTCGCCGGACGGCAGAAGGCGAAGAACGAAGGCGCTTGCGAGCGGCGCAGTGCAGCGAAGAGCTCTCCGAATTCGCCGCTAGCTCCACGGTCCTTCTCAGCTGCGAGTAGCAGCGCTCGCAGTACACAGAGCTTCGCAAGGCCCGAAGACCCGGAGGGAAGTATCGCACACGCAAATGTGCCGGGACAGAGACGTGTTCTGCGTTGTCCCCTCTCGTCGTGCAGTTTGTGCCTCTGCTGCTTCTGCTGTCAGGAATCGCTCCTTGAAAGGCGAGCGAGAGCGTCCTTCCGGGTGCATTGCACTGAGTCGAGTGCTCGCTCGGGACTTTGCTCTCGCGGCCAAGGCAAGAGGGCGTGCTTGCCCGCAGAACCGAGAACACGCTGTTGGGCAGAGCTGCAGCTGACCGCTGGAGTTCAGCTCTCGCCGGACGGCAGAAGGCGAAGAACGAAGGCGCTTGCGAGCGGCGCAGTGCAGCGAAGAGCTCTCCGAATTCGCCGCTAGCTCCACGGTCCTTCTCAGCTGCGAGTAGCAGCGCTCGCAGTACACAGAGCTTCGCAAGGCCCGAAGAGCCGGAGGGAAGTATCGCACACGCAAATGTGCCGGGACAGAGACGTGTTCTACGGTGTCCCCTCTCGTCGTGCAGTTTGTGCCTCTGCTGCTTCTGCTGTCAGGAATCGCTCCTTGAAAGGCGAGCGAGAGCGTCCTTCCGGGTGCATTGCACTGAGTCGAGTGCTCGCTCGGGACTTTGCTCTCGGGGCCAAGGCAAGAGGGCGTGCTTGCCCGCAGAACCGAGAACACGCTGTTGGGCAGAGCTGCAGCTGACCGCTGGAGTTCAGCTCTCGCCGGACGGCAGAAGGCGAAGAACGAAGCCGCTTGCGAGCGGCGCAGTGCAGCGAAGAGCTCTCCGAATTCGCCGCTAGCTCCACGGTCCTTCTCAGCTGCGAGTAGCAGCGCTCGCAGTACACAGAGCTTCGCAAGGCCCGAAGAGCCGGAGGGAAGTATCGCACACGCAAATGTGCCGGGACAGAGACGTGTTCTACGTTGTCCCCTCTCGTCGTGCAGTTTGTGCCTCTGCTGCTTCTGCTGTTAGGAATCGCTCCTTGAAAGGCGAGCGAGAGCGTCCTTCCGGGTGCATTGCACTGAGTCGAGTGCTCGCTCGGGACTTCGCTCTCGCGGCCAAGGCAAGAGGGCGTGCTTGCCCGCAGAACCGAGAACACGCTGTTGGGCAGAGCTGCAGCTGACCGCTGGAGTTCAGCTCTCGCCGGACGGCAGAAGGCGAAGAACGAAGGCGCTTGCGAGCGGCGCAGTGCAGCGAAGAGCTCTCCGAATTCGCCGCTAGCTCCACGGTCCTTCTCAGCTGCGAGTAGCAGCGCTCGCAGTACACAGAGCTTCGCAAGGCCCGAAGACCCGGAGGGAAGTATCGCACACGCAAATGTGCCGGGACAGAGACGTGTTCTACGTTGTCCCCTCTCGTCGTGCAGTTTGTGCCTCTGCTGCTTCTGCTGTCAGGAATCGCTCCTTGAAAGGCGAGCGAGAGCGTCCTTCCGGGTGCATTGCACTGAGTCGAGTGCTCGCTCGGGACTTCGCTCTCGCGGCCAAGGCAAGAGGGCGTGCTTGCCCGCAGAACCGAGAACACGCTGTTGGGCAGAGCTGCAGCTGACCGCTGGAGTTCAGCTCTCGCCGGACGGCAGAAGGCGAAGAACGAAGGCGCTTGCGAGCGGCGCAGTGCAGCGAAGAGCTCTCCGAATTCGCCGCTAGCTCCACGGTCCTTCTCAGCTGCGAGTAGCAGCGCTCGCAGTACACAGAGCTTCGCAAGGCCCGAAGAGCCGGAGGGAAGTATCGCACACGCAAATGTGCCGGGACAGAGACGTGTTCTACGTTGTCCCCTCTCGTCGTGCAGTTTGTGCCTCTGCTGCTTCTGCTGTCAGGAATCGCTCCTTGAAAGGCGAGCGAGAGCGTCCTTCCGGGTGCATTGCACTGAGTCGAGTGCTCGCTCGGGACTTCGCTCTCGCGGCCAAGGCAAGAGGGCGTGCTTGCCCGCAGAACCGAGAACACGCTGTTGGGCAGAGCTGCAGCTGACCGCTGGAGTTCAGCTCTCGCCGGACGGCAGAAGGCGAAGAACGAAGCCGCTTGCGAGCGGCGCAGTGCAGCGAAGAGCTCTCCGAATTCGCCGCTAGCTCCACGGTCCTTCTCAGCTGCGAGTAGCAGCGCTCGCAGTACACAGAGCTTCGCAAGGCCCGAAGAGCCGGAGGGAAGTATCGCACACGCAAATGTGCCGGGACAGAGACGTGTTCTACGTTGTCCCCTCTCGTCGTGCAGTTTGTGCCTCTGCTGCTTCTGCTGTCAGGAATCGCTCCTTGAAAGGCGAGCGAGAGCGTCCTTCCGGGTGCATTGCACTGAGTCGAGTGCTCGCTCGGGACTTCGCTCTCGCGGCCAAGGCAAGAGGGCGTGCTTGCCCGCAGAACCGAGAACACGCTGTTGGGCAGAGCTGCAGCTGACCGCTGGAGTTCAGCTCTCGCCGGACGGCAGAAGGCGAAGAACGAAGCCGCTTGCGAGCGGCGCAGTGCAGCGAAGAGCTCTCCGAATTCGCCGCTAGCTCCACGGTCCTTCTCAGCTGCGAGTAGCAGCGCTCGCAGTACACAGAGCTTCGCAAGGCCCGAAGACCCGGAGGGAAGTATCGCACACGCAAATGTGCCGGGACAGAGACGTGTTCTACGTTGTCCCCTCTCGTCGTGCAGTTTGTGCCTCTGCTGCTTCTGCTGTCAGGAATCGCTCCTTGAAAGGCGAGCCAGAGCGTCCTTCCGGGTGCATTGCACTGAGTCGAGTGCTCGCTCGGGACTTTGCTCTCGCGGCCAAGGCAAGAGGGCGTGCTTGCCCGCAGAACCGAGAACACGCTGTTGGGCAGAGCTGCAGCTGACCGCTGGAGTTCAGCTCTCGCCGGACGGCAGAAGGCGAAGAACGAAGCCGCTTGCGAGCGGCGCAGTGCAGCGAAGAGCTCTCCGAATTCGCCGCTAGCTCCACGGTCCTTCTCAGCTGCGAGTAGCAGCGCTCGCAGTACACAGAGCTTCGCAAGGCCCGAAGAGCCGGAGGGAAGTATCGCACACGAAAATGTGCCGGGACAGAGACGTGTTCTACGGTGTCCCCTCTCGTCGTGCAGTTTGTGCCTCTGCTGCTTCTGCTGTCAGGAATCGCTCCTTGAAAGGCGAGCGAGAGCGTCCTTCCGGGTGCATTGCACTGAGTCGAGTGCTCGCTCGGGACTTTGCTCTCGCGGCCAAGGCAAGAGGGCGTGCTTGCCCGCAGAACCGAGAACACGCTGTTGGGCAGAGCTGCAGCTGACCGCTGGAGTTCAGCTCTCGCCGGACGGCAGAAGGCGAAGAACGAAGCCGCTTGCGAGCGGCGCAGTGCAGCGAAGAGCTCTCCGAATTCGCCGCTAGCTCCACGGTCCTTCTCAGCTGCGAGTAGCAGCGCTCGCAGTACACAGAGCTTCGCAAGGCCCGAAGAGCCGGAGGGAAGTATCGCACACGCAAATGTGCCGGGACAGAGACGTGTTCTACGTTGTCCCCTCTCGTCGTGCAGTTTGTGCCTCTGCTGCTTCTGCTGTTAGGAATCGCTCCTTGAAAGGCGAGCGAGAGCGTCCTTCCGGGTGCATTGCACTGAGTCGAGTGCTCGCTCGGGACTTCGCTCTCGCGGCCAAGGCAAGAGGGCGTGCTTGCCCGCAGAACCGAGAACACGCTGTTGGGCAGAGCTGCAACTGACCGCTGGAGTTCAGCTCTCGCCGGACGGCAGAAGGCGAAGAACGAAGGCGCTTGCGAGCGGCGCAGTGCAGCGAAGAGCTCTCCGAATTCGCCGCTAGCTCCACGGTCCTTCTCAGCTGCGAGTAGCAGCGCTCGCAGTACACAGAGCTTCGCAAGGCCCGAAGAGCCGGAGGGAAGTATCGCACACGCAAATGTGCCGGGACAGAGACGTGTTCTACGTTGTCCCCTCTCGTCGTGCAGTTTGTGCCTCTGCTGCTTCTGCTGTTAGGAATCGCTCCTTGAAAGGCGAGCGAGAGCGTCCTTCCGGGTGCATTGCACTGAGTCGAGTGCTCGCTCGGGACTTCGCTCTCGGGGCCAAGGCAAGAGGGCGTGCTTGCCCGCAGAACCGAGAACACGCTGTTGGGCAGAGCTGCAGCTGACCGCTGGAGTTCAGCTCTCGCCGGACGGCAGAAGGCGAAGAACGAAGGCGCTTGCGAGCGGCGCAGTGCAGCGAAGAGCTCTCCGAATTCGCCGCTAGCTCCACGGTCCTTCTCAGCTGCGAGTAGCAGCGCTCGCAGTACACAGAGCTTCGCAAGGCCCGAAGAGCCGGAGGGAAGTATCGCACACGCAAATGTGCCGGGACAGAGACGTGTTCTACGTTGTCCCCTCTCGTCGTGCAGTTTGTGCCTCTGCTGCTTCTGCTGTCAGGAATCGCTCCTTGAAAGGCGAGCGAGAGCGTCCTTCCGGGTGCATTGCACTGAGTCGAGTGCTCGCTCGGGACTTCGCTCTCGCGGCCAAGGCAAGAGGGCGTGCTTGCCCGCAGAACCGAGAACACGCTGTTGGGCAGAGCTGCAGCTGACCGCTGGAGTTCAGCTCTCGCCGGACGGCAGAAGGCGAAGAACGAAGCCGCTTGCGAGCGGCGCAGTGCAGCGAAGAGCTCTCCGAATTCGCCGCTAGCTCCACGGTCCTTCTCAGCTGCGAGTAGCTGCTCTCGCAGTACACAGAGCTTCGCAAGGCCCGAAGAGCCGGAGGGAAGTATCGCACACGCAAATGTGCCGGGACAGAGACGTGTTCTACGTTGTCCCCTCTCGTCGTGCAGTTTGTGCCTCTGCTGCTTCTGCTGTCAGGAATCGCTCCTTGAAAGGCGAGCGAGAGCGTCCTTCCGGGTGCATTGCACTGAGTCGAGTGCTCGCTCGGGACTTCGCTCTCGCGGCCAAGGCAAGAGGGCGTGCTTTCCCGCAGAACCGAGAACACGCTGTTGGGCAGAGCTGCAGCTGACCGCTGGAGTTCAGCTCTCGCCGGACGGCAGAAGGCGAAGAACGAAGCCGCTTGCGAGCGGCGCAGTGCAGCGAAGAGCTCTCCGAATTCGCCGCTAGCTCCACGGTCCTTCTCAGCTGCGAGTAGCAGCGCTCGCAGTACACAGAGCTTCGCAAGGCCCGAAGACCCGGAGGGAAGTATCGCACACGCAAATGTGCCGGGACAGAGACGTGTTCTACGTTGTCCCCTCTCGTCGTGCAGTTTGTGCCTCTGCTGCTTCTGCTGTCAGGAATCGCTCCTTGAAAGGCGAGCGAGAGCGTCCTTCCGGGTGCATTGCACTGAGTCGAGTGCTCGCTCGGGACTTTGCTCTCGCGGCCAAGGCAAGAGGGCGTGCTTGCCCGCAGAACCGAGAACACGCTGTTGGGCAGAGCTGCAGCTGACCGCTGGAGTTCAGCTCTCGCCGGACGGCAGAAGGCGAAGAACGAAGGCGCTTGCGAGCGGCGCAGTGCAGCGAAGAGCTCTCCGAATTCGCCGCTAGCTCCACGGTCCTTCTCAGCTGCGAGTAGCAGCGCTCGCAGTACACAGAGCTTCGCAAGGCCCGAAGAGCCGGAGGGAAGTATCGCACACGCAAATGTGCCGGGACAGAGACGTGTTCTACGGTGTCCCCTCTCGTCGTGCAGTTTGTGCCTCTGCTGCTTCTGCTGTCAGGAATCGCTCCTTGAAAGGCGAGCGAGAGCGTCCTTCCGGGTGCATTGCACTGAGTCGAGTGCTCGCTCGGGACTTTGCTCTCGCGGCCAAGGCAAGAGGGCGTGCTTGCCCGCAGAACCGAGAACACGCTGTTGGGCAGAGCTGCAGCTGACCGCTGGAGTTCAGCTCTCGCCGGACGGCAGAAGGCGAAGAACGAAGCCGCTTGCGAGCGGCGCAGTGCAGCGAAGAGCTCTCCGAATTCGCCGCTAGCTCCACGGTCCTTCTCAGCTGCGAGTAGCAGCGCTCGCAGTACACAGAGCTTCGCAAGGCCCGAAGAGCCGGAGGGAAGTATCGCACACGAAAATGTGCCGGGACAGAGACGTGTTCTACGTTGTCCCCTCTCGTCGTGCAGTTTGTGCCTCTGCTGCTTCTGCTGTTAGGAATCGCTCCTTGAAAGGCGAGCGAGAGCGTCCTTCCGGGTGCATTGCACTGAGTCGAGTGCTCGCTCGGGACTTTGCTCTCGCGGCCAAGGCAAGAGGGCGTGCTTGCCCGCAGAACCGAGAACACGCTGTTGGGCAGAGCTGCAACTGACCGCTGGAGTTCAGCTCTCGCCGGACGGCAGAAGGCGAAGAACGAAGCCGCTTGCGAGCGGCGCAGTGCAGCGAAGAGCTCTCCGAATTCGCCGCTAGCTCCACGGTCCTTCTCAGCTGCGAGTAGCAGCGCTCGCAGTACACAGAGCTTCGCAAGGCCCGAAGAGCCGGAGGGAAGTATCGCACACGCAAATGTGCCGGGACAGAGACGTGTTCTACGTTGTCCCCTCTCGTCGTGCAGTTTGTGCCTCTGCTGCTTCTGCTGTTAGGAATCGCTCCTTGAAAGGCGAGCGAGAGCGTCCTTCCGGGTGCATTGCACTGAGTCGAGTGCTCGCTCGGGACTTTGCTCTCGGGGTCAAGGCAAGAGGGCGTGCTTGCCCGCAGAACCGAGAACACGCTGTTGGGCAGAGCTGCAGCTGACCGCTGGAGTTCAGCTCTCGCCGGACGGCAGAAGGCGAAGAACGAAGGCGCTTGCGAGCGGCGCAGTGCAGCGAAGAGCTCTCCGAATTCGCCGCTAGCTCCACGGTCCTTCTCAGCTGCGAGTAGCAGCGCTCGCAGTACACAGAGCTTCGCAAGGCCCGAAGAGCCGGAGGGAAGTATCGCACACGCAAATGTGCCGGGACAGAGACGTGTTCTACGTTGTCCCCTGTCGTCGTGCAGTTTGTGCCTCTGCTGCTTCTGCTGTTAGGAATCGCTCCTTGAAAGGCGAGCGAGAGCGTCCTTCCGGGTGCATTGCACTGAGTCGAGTGCTCGCTCGGGACTTCGCTCTCGCGGCCAAGGCAAGAGGGCGTGCTTGCCCGCAGAACCGAGAACACGCTGTTGGGCAGAGCTGCAGCTGACCGCTGGAGTTCAGCTCTCGCCGGACGGCAGAAGGCGAAGAACGAAGCCGCTTGCGAGCGGCGCAGTGCAGCGAAGAGCTCTCCGAATTCGCCGCTAGCTCCACGGTCCTTCTCAGCTGCGAGTAGCAGCGCTCGCAGTACACAGAGCTTCGCAAGGCCCGAAGAGCCGGAGGGAAGTATCGCACACGCAAATGTGCCGGGACAGAGACGTGTTCTACGTTGTCCCCTCTCGTCGTGCAGTTTGTGCCTCTGCTGCTTCTGCTGTTAGGAATCGCTCCTTGAAAGGCGAGCGAGAGCGTCCTTCCGGGTGCATTGCACTGAGTCGAGTGCTCGCTCGGGACTTCGCTCTCGCGGCCAAGGCAAGAGGGCGTGCTTGCCCGCAGAACCGAGAACACGCTGTTGGGCAGAGCTGCAGCTGACCGCTGGAGTTCAGCTCTCGCCGGACGGCAGAAGGCGAAGAACGAAGCCGCTTGCGAGCGGCGCAGTGCAGCGAAGAGCTCTCCGAATTCGCCGCTAGCTCCACGGTCCTTCTCAGCTGCGAGTAGCAGCGCTCGCAGTACACAGAGCTTCGCAAGGCCCGAAGAGCCGGAGGGAAGTATCGCACACGCAAATGTGCCGGGACAGAGACGTGTTCTACGTTGTCCCCTCTCGTCGTGCAGTTTGTGCCTCTGCTGCTTCTGCTGTCAGGAATCGCTCCTTGAAAGGCGAGCGAGAGCGTCCTTCCGGGTGCATTGCACTGAGTCGAGTGCTCGCTCGGGACTTTGCTCTCGCGGCCAAGGCAAGAGGGCGTGCTTGCCCGCAGAACCGAGAACACGCTGTTGGGCAGAGCTGCAGCTGACCGCTGGAGTTCAGCTCTCGCCGGACGGCAGAAGGCGAAGAACGAAGGCGCTTGCGAGCGGCGCAGTGCAGCGAAGAGCTCTCCGAATTCGCCGCTAGCTCCACGGTCCTTCTCAGCTGCGAGTAGCAGCGCTCGCAGTACACAGAGCTTCGCAAGGCCCGAAGACCCGGAGGGAAGTATCGCACACGCAAATGTGCCGGGACAGAGACGTGTTCTACGTTGTCCCCTCTCGTCGTGCAGTTTGTGCCTCTGCTGCTTCTGCTGTTAGGAATCGCTCCTTGAAAGGCGAGCGAGAGCGTCCTTCCGGGTGCATTGCACTGAGTCGAGTGCTCGCTCGGGACTTCGCTCTCGCGGCCAAGGCAAGAGGGCGTGCTTGCCCGCAGAACCGAGAACACGCTGTTGGGCAGAGCTGCAACTGACCGCTGGAGTTCAGCTCTCGCCGGACGGCAGAAGGCGAAGAACGAAGGCGCTTGCGAGCGGCGCAGTGCAGCGAAGAGCTCTCCGAATTCGCCGCTAGCTCCACGGTCCTTCTCAGCTGCGAGTAGCTGCTCTCGCAGTACACAGAGCTTCGCAAGGCCCGAAGACCCGGAGGGAAGTATCGCACACGCAAATGTGCCGGGACAGAGACGTGTTCTACGGTGTCCCCTCTCGTCGTGCAGTTTGTGCCTCTGCTGCTTCTGCTGTTAGGAATCGCTCCTTGAAAGGCGAGCGAGAGCGTCCTTCCGGGTGCATTGCACTGAGTCGAGTGCTCGCTCGGGACTTCGCTCTCGCGGCCAAGGCAAGAGGGCGTGCTTGCCCGCAGAACCGAGAACACGCTGTTGGGCAGAGCTGCAACTGACCGCTGGAGTTCAGCTCTCGCCGGACGGCAGAAGGCGAAGAACGAAGCCGCTTGCGAGCGGCGCAGTGCAGCGAAGAGCTCTCCGAATTCGCCGCTAGCTCCACGGTCCTTCTCAGCTGCGAGTAGCTGCTCTCGCAGTACACAGAGCTTCGCAAGGCCCGAAGACCCGGAGGGAAGTATCGCACACGCAAATGTGCCGGGACAAAGACGTGTTCTACGGTGTCCCCTCTCGTCGTGCAGTTTGTGCCTCTGCTGCTTCTGCTGTCAGGAATCGCTCCTTGAAAGGCGAGCGAGAGCGTCCTTCCGGGTGCATTGCACTGAGTCGAGTGCTCGCTCGGGACTTCGCTCTCGCGGCCAAGGCAAGAGGGCGTGCTTGCCCGCAGAACCGAGAACACGCTGTTGGGCAGAGCTGCAGCTGACCGCTGGAGTTCAGCTCTCGCCGGACGGCAGAAGGCGAAGAACGAAGCCGCTTGCGAGCGGCGCAGTGCAGCGAAGAGCTCTCCGAATTCGCCGCTAGCTCCACGGTCCTTCTCAGCTGCGAGTAGCTGCTCTCGCAGTACACAGAGCTTCGCAAGGCCCGAAGACCCGGAGGGAAGTATCGCACACGCAAATGTGCCGGGACAGAGACGTGTTCTACGGTGTCCCCTCTCGTCGTGCAGTTTGTGCCTCTGCTGCTTCTGCTGTTAGGAATCGCTCCTTGAAAGGCGAGCGAGAGCGTCCTTCCGGGTGCATTGCACTGAGTCGAGTGCTCGCTCGGGACTTTGCTCTCGGGGCCAAGGCAAGAGGGCGTGCTTGCCCGCAGAACCGAGAACACGCTGTTGGGCAGAGCTGCAGCTGACCGCTGGAGTTCAGCTCTCGCCGGACGGCAGAAGGCGAAGAACGAAGCCGCTTGCGAGCGGCGCAGTGCAGCGAAGAGCTCTCCGAATTCGCCGCTAGCTCCACGGTCCTTCTCAGCTGCGAGTAGCAGCGCTCGCAGTACACAGAGCTTCGCAAGGCCCGAAGAGCCGGAGGGAAGTATCGCACACGCAAATGTGCCGGGACAGAGACGTGTTCTACGTTGTCCCCTCTCGTCGTGCAGTTTGTGCCTATGCTGCTTCTGCTGTTAGGAATCGCTCCTTGAAAGGCGAGCGAGAGCGTCCTTCCGGGTGCATTGCACTGAGTCGAGTGCTCGCTCGGGACTTTGCTCTCGCGGCCAAGGCAAGAGGGCGTGCTTGCCCGCAGAACCGAGAACACGCTGTTGGGCAGAGCTGCAACTGACCGCTGGAGTTCAGCTCTCGCCGGACGGCAGAAGGCGAAGAACGAAGCCGCTTGCGAGCGGCGCAGTGCAGCGAAGAGCTCTCCGAATTCGCCGCTAGCTCCACGGTCCTTCTCAGCTGCGAGTAGCAGCGCTCGCAGTACACAGAGCTTCGCAAGGCCCGAAGAGCCGGAGGGAAGTATCGCACACGCAAATGTGCCGGGACAGAGACGTGTTCTACGTTGTCCCCTCTCGTCGTGCAGTTTGTGCCTCTGCTGCTTCTGCTGTCAGGAATCGCTCCTTGAAAGGCGAGCGAGAGCGTCCTTCCGGGTGCATTGCACTGAGTCGAGTGCTCGCTCGGGACTTTGCTCTCGGGGCCAAGGCAAGAGGGCGTGCTTGCCCGCAGAACCGAGAACACGCTGTTGGGCAGAGCTGCAGCTGACCGCTGGAGTTCAGCTCTCGCCGGACGGCAGAAGGCGAAGAACGAAGCCGCTTGCGAGCGGCGCAGTGCAGCGAAGAGCTCTCCGAATTCGCCGCTAGCTCCACGGTCCTTCTCAGCTGCGAGTAGCAGCGCTCGCAGTACACAGAGCTTCGCAAGGCCCGAAGAGCCGGAGGGAAGTATCGCACACGGAAATGTGCCGGGACAGAGACGTGTTCTGCGATGTCCCTTCTCGTCGTGCAGTTTGTGCCTCTGCTGCTTCTGCTGTTAGGAATCGCTCCTTGAAAGGCGAGCGAGAGCGTCCTTCCGGGTGCATTGCACTGAGTCGAGTGCTCGCTCGGGACTTTGCTCTCGCGGCCAAGGCAAGAGGGCGTGCTTGCCCGCAGAACCGAGAACACGCTGTTGGGCAGAGCTGCAACTGACCGCTGGAGTTCAGCTCTCGCCGGACGGCAGAAGGCGAAGAACGAAGGCGCTTGCGAGCGGCGCAGTGCAGCGAAGAGCTCTCCGAATTCGCCGCTAGCTCCACGGTCCTTCTCAGCTGCGAGTAGCTGCTCTCGCAGTACACAGAGCTTCGCAAGGCCCGAAGAGCCGGAGGGAAGTATCGCACACGCAAATGTGCCGGGACAGAGACGTTTTCTACGGTGTCCCCTCTCGTCGTGCAGTTTGTGCCTCTGCTGCTTCTGCTGTCAGGAATCGCTCCTTGAAAGGCGAGCGAGAGCGTCCTTCCGGGTGCATTGCACTGAGTCGAGTGCTCGCTCGGGACTTTGCTCTCGCGGCCAAGGCAAGAGGGCGTGCTTGCCCGCAGAACCGAGAACACGCTGTTGGGCAGAGCTGCAACTGACCGCTGGAGTTCAGCTCTCGCCGGACGGCAGAAGGCGAAGAACGAAGTCGCTTGCGAGCGGCGCAGTGCAGCGAAGAGCTCTCCGAATTCGCCGCTAGCTCCACGGTCCTTCTCAGCTGCGAGTAGCTGCTCTCGCAGTACACAGAGCTTCGCAAGGCCCGAAGACCCGGAGGGAAGTATCGCACACGCAAATGTGCCGGGACAGAGACGTGTTCTACGTTGTCCCTTCTCGTCGTGCAGTTTGTGCCTCTGCTGCTTCTGCTGTCAGGAATCCCTCCTTGAAAGGCGAGCGAGAGCGTCCTTCCGGGTGCATTGCACTGAGTCGAGTGCTCGCTCGGGACTTTGCTCTCGCGGCCAAGGCAAGAGGGCGTGCTTGCCCGCAGAACCGAGAACACGCTGTTGGGCAGAGCTGCAACTGACCGCTGGAGTTCAGCTCTCGCCGGACGGCAGAAGGCGAAGAACGAAGTCGCTTGCGAGCGGCGCAGTGCAGCGAAGAGCTCTCCGAATTCGCCGCTAGCTCCACGGTCCTTCTCAGCTGCGAGTAGCAGCGCTCGCAGTACACAGAGCTTCGCAAGGCCCGAAGACCCGGAGGGAAGTATCGCACACGCAAATGTGCCGGGACAGAGACGTGTTCTACGTTGTCCCCTCTCGTCGTGCAGTTTGTGCCTCTGCTGCTTCTGCTGTCAGGAATCGCTCCTTGAAAGGCGAGCGAGAGCGTCCTTCCGGGTGCATTGCACTGAGTCGAGTGCTCGCTCGGGACTTTGCTCTCGCGGCCAAGGCAAGAGGGCGTGCTTGCCCGCAGAACCGAGAACACGCTGTTGGGCAGAGCTGCAGCTGACCGCTGGAGTTCAGCTCTCGCCGGACGGCAGAAGGCGAAGAACGAAGCCGCTTGCGAGCGGCGCAGTGCAGCGAAGAGCTCTCCGAATTCGCCGCTAGCTCCACGGTCCTTCTCAGCTGCGAGTAGCAGCGCTCGCAGTACACAGAGCTTCGCAAGGCCCGAAGAGCCGGAGGGAAGTATCGCACACGCAAATGTGCCGGGACAGAGACGTGTTCTACGTTGTCCCCTCTCGTCGTGCAGTTTGTGCCTCTGCTGCTTCTGCTGTCAGGAATCGCTCCTTGAAAGGCGAGCGAGAGCGTCCTTCCGGGTGCATTGCACTGAGTCGAGTGCTCGCTCGGGACTTTGCTCTCGGGGCCAAGGCAAGAGGGCGTGCTTGCCCGCAGAACCGAGAACACGCTGTTGGGCAGAGCTGCAACTGACCGCTGGAGTTCAGCCTTCGCCGGACGGCAGAAGGCGAAGAACGAAGCCGCTTGCGAGCGGCGCAGTGCAGCGAAGAGCTCTCCGAATTCGCCGCTAGCTCCACGGTCCTTCTCAGCTGCGAGTAGCAGCGCTCGCAGTACACAGAGCTTCGCAAGGCCCGAAGAGCCGGAGGGAAGTATCGCACACGCAAATGTGCCGGGACAGAGACGTGTTCTACGGTGTCCCCTCTCGTCGTGCAGTTTGTGCCTCTGCTGCTTCTGCTGTCAGGAATCGCTCCTTGAAAGGCGAGCGAGAGCGTCCTTCCGGGTGCATTGCACTGAGTGCTCGCTCGGGACTTTCGCTCTCGCGGCCAAGGCAAGAGGGCTGTCTTGCCCGCAGAACCGAGAACACGCTGTTGGGCAGAGCTGCAGCTGACCGCTGGAGTTCAGCTCTCGCCGGACGGCAGAAGGCGAAGAACGAAGCCGCTTGCGAGCGGCGCAGTGCAGCGAAGAGCTCTCCGAATTCGCCGCTAGCTCCACGGTCCTTCTCAGCTGCGAGTAGCAGCGCTCGCAGTACACAGAGCTTCGCAAGGCCCGAAGAGCCGGAGGGAAGTATCGCACACGCAAATGTGCCGGGACAGAGACGTGTTCTGCGTTGTCCCTCTCGTCGTGCAGTTTGTGCCTCTGCTGCTTCTGCTTTAGGAATCGCTCCTTGAAAGGCGAGCGAGAGCGTCCTTCCGGGTGCATTGCACTGAGTCGAGTGCTCGCTCGGGACTTTGCTCTCGCGCCAAGGCAAGAGGGCGTGCTTGCCCGCAGAACCGAGAACACGCTGTTGGGGCAGCTGCAGCTGACCGCTGGAGTTCAGCTCTCGCCGACGGCAGAAGGCGAAGAACGAAGCCGCTTGCGAGCGGCGCAGTGCAGCGAAGAGCTCTCCGAATTCGCCGCTAGCTCCACGGTCCTTCTCAGCTGCGAGTAGCAGCGCTCGCAGTACACAGAGCTTCGCAAGGCCCGAAGAGCCGGAGGGAAGTATCGCACACGCAAATGTGCCGGGACAGAGACGTGTTCTGCGTTGTCCCCTCTCGTCGTGCAGTTTGTGCCTCTGCTGCTTCTGCTGTCAGGAATCGCTCCTTGAAAGGCGAGCGAGAGCGTCCTTCCGGGTGCATTGCACTGAGTCGAGTGCTCGCTCGGGACTTTTGCTCTCGCGGCCAAGGCAAGAGGGCGGTGCTTGCCCGCAGAACCGAGAACACGCTGTTGGGCAGAGCTGCAGCTGACCGCTGGAGTTCAGCTCTCGCCGGACGGCAGAAGGCGAAGAACGATGCCGCTTGCGAGCGGCGCAGTGCAGCGAAGAGCTCTCCGAATTCGCCGCTAGCTCCACGGTCCTTCTCAGCTGCGAGTAGCAGCGCTCGCAGTACACAGAGCTTCGCAAGGCCCGAAGACCCGGAGGGAAGTATCGCACACGCAAATGTGCCGGGACAGAGACGTGTTCTACGTTGTCCCCTCTCGTCGTGCAGTTTGTGCCTCTGCTGCTTCTGCTGTCAGGAATCGCTCCTTGAAAGGCGAGCGAGAGCGTCCTTCGGGTGCATTGCACTGAGTCGAGTGCTCGCTCGGGACTTTGCTCTCGCGGCCAAGGCAAGAGGGCGTGCTTGCCCGCAGAACCGAGAAACACGCTGTTGGGCAGAGCTGCAACTGACCGCTGGAGTTCAGCTCTCGCCGGACGGCAGAAGGCGAAGAACGAAGCCGCTTGCGAGCGGCGCAGTGCAGCGAAGAGCTCTCCGAATTCGCGCTAGCTCCACGGTCCTTCTCAGCTGCGAGTAGCTGCTCTCGCAGTACACAGAGCTTCGCAAGGCCCGAAGACCCGGAGGGAAGTATCGCACACGCAAATGTGCCGGGACCAGAGACGTGTTCTACGGTGTCCCCTCTCGTCGTGCAGTTTGTGCCTCTGCTGCTTCTGCTGTCAGGAATCGCTCCTTGAAAGGCGAGCGAGAGCGTCCTTCCGGGTGCATTGCACTGAGTCGAGTGCTCGCTCGGGACTTCGCTCTCGCGGCCAAGGCAAGAGGGCGTGCTTGCACGCAGAACCGAGAACACGCTGTTGGGCAGAGCTGCAGCTGACCGCTGGAGTTCAGCTCTCGCCGGACGGCAGAAGGCGAAGAACGAAGCCGCTTGCGAGCGGCGCAGTGCAGCGAAGAGCTCTCCGAATTCGCCGCTAGCTCACGGTCTTCTCAGCTGCGAGTAGCAGCTCTCGCAGTACACAGAGCTTCGCAAGGCCGAAGAGCCCGGAGGGAAGTATCGCACACGCAAATGTGCCGGGACAAAGACGTGTTCTACGGTGTCCCCTCTCGTCGTGCAGTTTGTGCCTCTGCTGCTCTTGCTGTCAGGAATCGCTCCTTGAAAGCGACGAGAGAGGTCCTTCCGGGTGCATTGCACTGAGTCGAGTGCTCGCTCGGGACTTCGCTCTCGGGGCCAAGGCAAGAGGGCGTGCATGCCCGCAGAACCGAGAACACGCTGTTGGGCAGAGCTGCAGCTGACCGCTGGAGTTCAGCTCTCGCCGACGGCAGAAGGCGAAGAACGAAGCCGCTTGCGAGCGGCGCAGTGCAGCGAAGAGCTCTCCGAATTCGCCGCTAGCTCCGGTCCTTCTCAGCTGCGAGTAGCAGCGCTCGCAGTACACAGAGCTTCGCAAGGGCCCGAAGAGCCGGAGGGAAGTATCGCACACGCAAATGTGCCGGGACAGAGACGTGTTCTACGTTGTCCCCTCTCGTCGTGCAGTTTGTGCCTCTGCTGCTTCTGCTGTTAGGAAACGCTCCTTGAAAGGCGAGCGAGAGCGTCCTTCCGGGTGCATTTGCACTGAGTCGAGTGCTCGCTCGGGACTTCGCTCTCGGGGCCAAGGCAAGAGGGCGTGCTTGCCCGCAGAACCGAGAACACGCTGTTGGGCAGAGCTGCAGCTGACCGCTGGAGTTCAGCTCTCGCCGGACGGCAGAAGCGAAGAACGAAGCCGCTTGCGAGCGGCGCAGTGCAGCGAAGAGCTCTCCGAATTCGCCGCTAGCTCCAGCGTCCTTCTCAGCTGCGAGTAGCACGCGTCGCAGTACACAGAGCTTCGCAAGGCCCGAAGAGCGGAGGGAAGTATCGCACACGCAAATGTGCCCAGAGGACGAGAGTTCGAGATCTAGTCCCCTCTCGTCGTGCAGTTTGTGCTCTGCTGCTCTGCTGTTAGGAATCGCTCCTTGAAAGGCGAGCGGAGAGCGTCTCTCCGGGTGCATTGCACTGAGTCGAGTGCTCGCTCGGGACTTTGCTCTGCGGCCAAGGCAAGAGGGCGTGCTTGCCCGCAGAACCGAACACGCTGTTGGGCAGAGCTGCAGCTGACCGCTGGAGTTCAGCTCTCGCCGGACGGCAGAAGGCGAAGAACGAAGCCGCTTGCGAGCGGCGCAGTGCAGCGAAGAGCTCTCCGAATTCGCCGCTAGCTCCCGGTCCTTCTCAGCTGCGGTAGCTGCGCTCGCAGTACACAGAGCTTCGCAAGGCCCGAAGAGCCGGAGGGAAGTATCGCACACGAAATGTGCCGGGACCAGAGACGAGTTCTGCGATGTCCCTTCTCGTCGTGCAGTTTGTGCCTCTGCTGTCTTGCTGTTAGGAATCGCTCTTGAAAGGCGAGCGAGAGCGTCCTTCCGGGTGCATTGCACTGAGTCGAGTGCTCGCTCGGGGACTTTGCTCTCGCGGCCAAGGCAAGAGGCGTGCTTGCCCGCAGAACCGAGAACACGCTGTTGGGCAGAGCTGCAACTGACCGCTGGAGTTCAGCTCTCGCCGGACGGCAGAAGGCGAAGAACGAAGCCGCTTGCGAGCGGCGCAGTGCAGCGAAGAGCTCTCCCGAATTCGCCGCTAGCTCCACGGTCCTTCTCAGCTGCGAGTAGCTGCTCTCGCAGTACACAGAGCTTCGCAAGGCCCGAAGAGCCGGAGGGAAGTATCGCACACGCAAATGTGCCGGGACAGAGACGTTTTCTACGGTGTCCCCTCTCGTCGTGCAGTTTGTGCCTCTGCTGCTTCTGCTGTCAGGAATCGCTCCTTGAAAGGCGAGCGAGAGCGTCCTTCCGGGTGCATTGCACTGAGTCGAGTGCTCGCTCGGGACTTTGCTCTCGCGGCCAAGGCAAGAGGGCGTGCTTGCCCGCAGAACCGAGAACACGCTGTTGGGCAGAGCTGCAACTGACCGCTGGAGTTCAGCTCTCGCCGGACGGCAGAAGGCGAAGAACGAAGTCGCTTGCGAGCGGCGCAGTGCAGCGAAGAGCTCTCCGAATTCGCCGCTAGCTCCACGGTCCTTCTCAGCTGCGAGTAGCTGCTCTCGCAGTACACAGAGCTTCGCAAGGCCCGAAGACCGCGAGGGAAGTATCGCACACGACAAATGTGCCGGGACAGAGACGTGTTCTACGTTGTCCCTTCTCGTCGTGCAGTTTGTGCCTCTGCTGCTTCTGCTGTCAGGAATCCCTCCTTGAAAGGCGAGCGAGAGCGTCCTTCCGGGTGCATTGCACTGAGTCGAGTGCTCGCTCGGGACTTTTGCTCTCGCGGGCCAAGGCAAGAGGGCGTGCTTGCCCGCAGAAACGAGAACACGCTGTTGGGCAGAGCTGCAACTGACCGCTGGAGTTCAGCTCTCGCCGGACGGCAGAAGGCGAAGAACGAAGTCGCTTGCGAGCGGCGCAGTGCAGCGAAGAGCTCTCCGAATTCGCCGCTAGCTCCACGGTCCTTCTCAGCTGCGAGTAGCAGCGCTCGCAGTACACAGAGCTTCGCAAGGCCCGAAGACCCGGAGGGAAGTATCGCACACAGCAAATGTGCCGGGACAGAGACGTGTTCTACGTTGTCCCCTCTCGTCGTGCAGTTTGTGCCTCTGCTGCTTCTGCTGTCAGGAATCGCTCCTTGAAAGGCGAGCGAGAGCGTCCTTCCGGGTGCATTGCACTGAGTCGAGTGCTCGCTCGGGACTTTGCTCTCGCGGCCAAGGCAAGAGGGCGTGCTTGCCCGCAGAACCGAGAACACGCTGTTGGGCAGAGCTGCAGCTGACCGCTGGAGTTCAGCTCTCGCCGGACGGCAGAAGGCGAAGAACGAAGCCGCTTGCGAGCCGGCGCAGTGCAGCGAAGAGCCTCTCCGAATTCGCCGCTAGCTCCACGGTCCTTCTCAGCTGCGAGTAGCAGCGCTCGCAGTACACAGAGCTTCGCAAGGCCCGAAGAGCCGGAGGGAAGTATCGCAACACGCAAATGTGCCGGGACAGAGACGTGTTCTACGTTGTCCCCTCTCGTCGTGCAGTTTGTGCCTCTGCTGCTTCTGCTGTCAGGAATCGCTCCTTGAAAGGCGAGCGAGAGCGTCCTTCCGGGTGCATTGCACTGAGTCGAGTGCTCGCTCGGGACTTTGCTCTCGGGGCCAAGGCAAGAGGGCGTGCTTGCCCGCAGAACCGAGAACACGCTGTTGGGCAGAGCTGCAACTGACCGCTGGAGTTCAGCCTTCGCCGGACGCAGAAGGCGAAGAACGAAGCCGCTTGCGAGCGGCGCAGTGCAGCGAAGAGCTCTCCGAATTCGCCGCTAGCTCCACGGTCCTTCTCAGCTGCGAGTAGCAGCGCTCGCAGTACACAGAGCTTCGCAAGGCCCGAAGAGCCGGAGGGAAGTATCGCACACGCAAATGTGCCGGGACAGAGACGTGTTCTACGTGTCCCCTCTCGTCGTGCAGTTTGTGCTCTGCTGCTTCTGCTGTCAGGAATCGCTCCTTGAAAGGCGAGCGAGAGCGTCCTTCCGGGTGCATTGCACTGAGTCGAGTGCTCGCTCGGGACTTCGCTCTCGCGGCCAAGGCAAGAGGGCGTGCTTGCCCGCAGAACCGAGAACACGCTGTTGGGCAGAGCTGCAGCTGACCGCTGGAGTTCAGCTCTCGCCGGACGGCAGAAGGCGAAGAACGAAGCCGCTTGCGAGCGGCGCAGTGCAGCGAAGAGCTCTCCGAATTCGCCGCTAGCTCCACGGTCCTTCTCAGCTGCGAGTAGCAGCGCTCGCAGTACACAGAGCTTCGCAAGGCCCGAAGAGCCGGAGGGAAGTATCGCACACGCAAATGTGCCGGGACAGAGACGTGTTCTGCGTTGTCCCCTCTCGTCGTGCAGTTTGTGCCTCTGCTGCTTCTGCTGTTAGGAATCGCTCTTGAAAGGCGAGCGAGAGCGTCCTTCCGGGTGCATTGCAACTGAGTCGAGTGCTCGCTCGGGACTTCGCTCTCGCGGCCAAGGCAAGAGGGCGTGCTTGCCCGCAGAACCGAGAACACGCTGTTGGGCAGAGCTTGCAGCTGACCGCTGGAGTTCAGCTCTCGCCGGACGGCAGAAGGCGAAGAACGAAGCCGCTTGCGAGCGGCGCAGTGCAGCGAAGAGCTCTCCGAATTCGCCGCTAGCTCCACGGTCCTTCTCAGCTGCGAGTAGCAGCGCTCGCAGTACACAGAGCTTCGCAAGGCCCGAAGAGCCCGGAGGGAAGTATCGCACACGCAAATGTGCCGGACAGAGACGTGTTCTGCGTTGTCCCCTCTCGTCGTGCAGTTTGTGCCTCTGCTGCTTCTGCTGTCAGGAATCGCTCCTTGAAAGGCGAGCGAGAGCGTCCTTCCGGGTGCATTGCACTGAGTCGAGTGCTCGCTCGGGACTTTGCTCTCGCGGCCAAGGCAAGAGGGCGTGCTTGCCCGCAGAACCGAGAACACGCTGTTGGCAGAGCTGCAGCTGACCGCTGAGTTCAGCTCTCGCCGACGCAGAAGGCGAAGAACGAAGCCGCTTGCGAGCGGCGCAGTGCAGCGAAGAGCTCTCCGAATTCGCCGCTAGCTCCACGGTCCTTCTCAGCTGCGAGTAGCAGCGCTCGCAGTACACAGAGCTTCGCAAGGCCCGAAGACCCGGAGGGAAGTATCGCACACGCAAATGTGCCGGACAGAGACCGTGTTCTACGTTGTCCCCTCTCGTCGTCGCAGTTTGTGCCTCTGCTGCTTCTGCTGTCAGGAATCGCTCTTGAAAGGCGAGCGAGAGCGTCCTTCCGGGTGCATTGCACTGAGTCGAGTGCTCGCTCGGGACTTTGCTCTCGCGGCCAAGGCAAGAGGCGTGCTTGCCCCGCAGAACCGAGAACACGCTGTTGGGCAGAGCTGCAACTGACCGCTGGAGTTCAGCTCTCGCCGGACGGCAGAAGGCGAAGAACGAAGCCGCTTGCGAGCGGCGCAGTGCAGCGAAGAGCTCTCCGAATTCGCCGCTAGCTCCACGGTCCTTCTCAGCTGCGAGTAGCTGCTCTCGCAGTACACAGAGCTTCGCAAGGCCCGAAGACCGGAGGGAAGTATCGCACACCGCAAATGTGCCGGGACAGAGACGTGTTCTACGGTGTCCCCTCTCGTCGTGCAGTTTGTGCCTCTGCTGCTTCTGCTGTCAGGAATCGCTCCTTGAAAGGCGAGCGAGAGCGTCCTTCCGGGTGCATTGCACTGAGTCGAGTGCTCGCTCGGGACTTCGCTCTCGCGGCCAAGCAAGAGGGCGTGCTTGCCCGCAGAACCGAGAACACGCTGTTGGGCAGAGCTGCAGCTGACCGCTGGAGTTCAGCTCTCGCCGGACCGGCAGAAGGCGAAGAACGAAGCCGCTTGCGAGCGGCGCAGTGCAGCGAAGAGCTCTCCGAATTTCGCCGCTAGCTCCACGGTCCTTCTCAGCTGCGAGTAGCTGCTCTCGCAGTACACAGAGCTTCGCAAGGCCCGAAGGACCCGGAGGGAAGTATCGCACACGCAAATGTGCCGGGACAAAGACGTGTTCTACGGTGTCCCCTCTCGTCCGTGCAGTTTGTGCCTCTGCTGCTTCTGCTGTCAGGAATCGCTCCTTGAAAGGCGAGCGAGAGCGTCCTTCCGGTGCATTGCACTGAGTCGAGTGCTCGCTCGGGACTTCGCTCTCGGGCCAAGGCAAGAGGGCGTGCTTGCCCGCAGAACCGAGAACACGCTGTTGGGCAGAGCTGCAGCTGACCGCTGGAGTTCAGCTCTCGCCGGACGGCAGAAGGCGAAGAACGAAGCCGCTTGCGAGCGGCGCAGTGCAGCGAAGAGCTCTCCGAATTCGCCGCTAGCTCCACGGTCCTTCTCAGCTGCGAGTAGCAGCCGCTCGCAGTACACAGAGCTTCGCAAGGCCCGAAGAGCCGGAGGGAAGTATCGCACACGCAAAAGGTGCCGGGACAGAGACGTGTTCTACGTTGTCCCCTCTCGTCGTGCAGTTTGTGCCTCTGCTGCTTCTGCTGTTAGGAATCGCTCCTTGAAAGGCGAGCGAGAGCGTCCTTCCGGGTGCATTGCACTGAGTCTGTGGCTCGCTTCGGGACTTTGCTCTCGCGGCCAAGGCAAGAGGCGTGCTTGCCCGCAGAACCGAGAACACGCTGTTGGCAGTAGCTGCAGCTGACCGCTGGAGTTCAGCTCTCGCCGACGGCAGAAGGCGAAGAACGAAGCCGCTTGCGAGCGGCGCAGTGCAGCGAAGAGCTCTCCGAATTCGCCGCTAGCTCCACGGTCCCTTCTCAGCTGCGAGTAGCAGCGCTCGCAGTACACAGAGCTTCGCAAGGCCCAGAAGGA